>NC_056739.1:527321901-527511034 GCF_019279795.1 Protopterus annectens | reverse complement strand
TGCCCATAATGCATGGCAACCCAGTAACAAATTAGGGTGTGGACTAAGCCTCTCCCTTCCACTCAAATCAGATCCAACACAATATGTGTGTAGAACACAGATGCTTCACAAAGCCCAAAGCCACATGGGATATAAACATTGTATAATTGACACACCGGGTCAAATCCACTGTTGTTATGTTACTCATTATAGTTGCCTATACAATCATTGCTTCCACTTTCTCCATCTAGTATACCATAACGCCATCTAAATGTTTGATTTGCCAAATGCACATCCAACCTTCTTGTTGCATCCCACCTGCCCACCCGAGGGCATACCTTGGCAGCAGGACATCAGTAGTATTCTGCAGGAGCACCAGCGTGGAAAATGGCAACCCTCCCCAAAACAAACCTGTCAGTTGCTTGACATTTACTAGTTTCTTTACAGAATTTGTAAAACAGCAGTGGTTTTATTTGCTGATGATTAATTTCTGCTTTTTAAACTCTGTTGTATAAAACATAGTAAGGGATAGCTAAAATGTCTGGAAATCTAAACTGATAGAAAGACAAGCAGATATATGTCCTTATCTATCAAGGTGCTAGAAGACATCAGTAGCCATAAACTGAAAGTGCTTCAAAAATAAATATCTGTGTATATTTATATGAACCTTTTATATTATTTATGTTTCCTTAGAAGGAATTTAGGTTTCTGTATCTTTAAATGTGAACCTAGCTTATTTTCTGACTAGACGCCAATTAGAAAGAGTCAGGGGATGGCGTACAAGTAAATGCGACAAGCAATAAGTAACTCAAGTTTCTAGTGATGTTTGTGACTGTTAAATTGTCTCGAGAACCAAGCAGGGAAAAGGTATGTGTTTTTCTTTTTCTTTTCCCTCCTCTTATTTGGTGACAAACTCATGTAGTGTGCACGAGCACTCTAGTTTACGGAGTAGTGTTCACAACTGTCAAACTTTGCATTTTAAGTATGCTATGCCTTATTTCTACAAAAGAAAAGACAACAGGATATCTAAGCTAGTCACAAGCATCTTTCAACTCCGGATGTCTGAGCCACAACACACATGACTTATAGCCTCAAAATATCACTTAAAACATATTTTTCACTGGACTATATCAGTATGTGCATATGGGTCAAAGGCAGAACATCTTTTAAGATTATTTAAAGTAGTCTTATGATACATCCTAACTGAAATACTTCATTTCAAAAGCAACACATTTCTGCCCAGCATTAGCGTTTATCCAAACAGGGACATTTTTAACTTATAAAAGTAATACTATCAGGGATGTAACTAATAATAAGTTATATAGCAGCCATTACTATACCTATTAAGCAATATAACCATATACTGATTAAAGTATTATAAGTTAATGAAGATTTAATAAAAGAAGAGAAAATAAAACAACAAAACACAAAGAGAGAAAATAAATAAATAAATAAATAAATAAACTATTTGGGAACATTATTATGCATTGATTACTCTGATTAAGAATATGAAAATAATAGATGGATGATAATGAAAAATAGAGTAATGTTTAAATTATGCTTAGTATATTGATGTGATTTGAGATAAATGTATTTACATTTATGCTAATGTTGACATTTAAAATATAATTGAAAACAGTACCTGTTTTGGTGTAACTAGAAGACAGTAAGAACTTTTCTTTTGTTGTTAGTATTATTATTTAGATTTTTACAGAATATAACATATGTAAGATTATTTGTCCTTTAGTTTTGTTTTCTTTTGCTCAACAGTTTTCCAATTATTTACTTCAGCATTTCTCTTCGGTGTACTTATTGTCCAGTCCATAGATTCTTCATGTGTTAGGATGTTGTTGTTGGTAAGGTATTTTATTGCTGAATCTACTGTTTCAAAGATTTTTATTCCATTTGGTAGAAAAACTTTCAGTCTTGCTGGAAATAAAAGATGGACTTTCAGTTGCTTTTTCTTCAAGGTTTTTATTGGTAGAAATTCTTTTCTTTTTGAAACCACCTTTGTAGAATAATCATTGTCAAATCTTATTAATGAATCATTGTATTTGATGGGAGAATTTGCCCAAGCATTTCTTAATATAAGATCTTTATCTTGTGTAGAAAAAGTCTCACAATTATAGATCTCGGCTTGTTCTTACCGGAGAAGAAGCATTTCCAGAAGCTGCTAGTGATCTATGCTGCTCTATACCATATGAAAGAGCTTCAGGTATTTTTGTTACATCTGGTATCCAGGTGGTAAGAAAGTTTATCATATTGTCCCCTTCAGATTTTTCTGGTAGACCATATATTCTAATATTATTTCTTCTTGTTCGGTTTTCCATATCATCAAGCTTTTCTAGTAAATATGTATTCTGTTGAAGTAAGAATTCAGTTTGTTGTTCTTCTATTTGGACTCTAGTGTCAATGTCACTTAATGACTGTTCAATAAGTGATATCTGTCCTTTCTGCTGTGTAAACATTTCTTGAAGCTGTTCCAGTTGTTGTGAGCACTTTTCTTTAAAAGTATCTATTTTATTGTCCATCTTGTTGATTTTTATTGTAAGTTCCTGTATATTTGTAATGAGAGACTGCAGGTCTTTTTTGAGAGAAGAGTCTTGTGCTGTATTCCTTAGATGACTCATGCTGTAAAGCTGATATTGGTGCTGATTTTCCAGTAATTAATTTGACAGGAATTATTCAAGTTCTGACAATAAAATTTTTCTTATAGATGCTCAGAGTTATTAGAAATAAGTTAGTAATAAAAATTTCTTCAAATTAAATATTATTTTGTAAAATTCCTGTCAGGAATTGTATTGAGGTAAGAGAGCTGAAATGAAGTGCAGCTATCAGTTCAGCATCCTAGCCACGCCCCGGATTTGGTGTCTTAATGATATGTTTGTCATTATTTCATGACTTCAGTTATCAGGAATGTGCCAGAATGTTACTGATGTTACGTGGAACACACCAAACATATGAGGCAGAACTCTGCACATTCTGCGTAAATCTGTACAGTTGTGGAGTATGTGTCTGATACAAGATATCAGCTTTCTGACACCAATACACACACTGTATGGCGGCATCACAGGCCACATGCCATTACATTTATATTGCAGGACACACCCACCCAGACAGTTGTATTCCTCACACAGGCCAACAGCTGCTTATCCACACTAATTGTTCTATCATGTACCGTATGTGTGCGCCGGTATTTGCGCTTTCCGTCAGTGGCAGAGCTCACGTACGAGTATGGGGGACTGGACATTGTTACGGTGACAGTGCATGACACCCTGAGGGACCCATTACTTTTGTGTCTATTAACCTTCCACATTGACATTCACATTTGTCGGAGTACATGCGTATGACTTGTACATGTTTTCTCATTTGTCCTGATGTCTTTTTTCTCACCTGTCCACCTAGTATCACTAGTTCTGTACATGTATTTTGGACAGGTTACCTTCATACCCCTAACCTGTACACATTATGGGTAAACGCCCTGATGTTTGACCTTTGCCCTTGTTAAATTTGTCATAGTAATGTGCCTTTCTGGGAAATTGCTGGCAAGGCATTACGAACTGTTCGGTTAGATAATAGTGACTGACATTTCCATTACATGATTAGTAACACTCATAACATATGTATTCCTGGCTACGCCAGTATTCTCACAACGTTCTGACTTTGTCTGGGGTATATCTAATATAGTCCCTTATTGTATTTCATGTACTATGCCTTAGTGCAGCTGTGTTATTCTGACAGTTTGCCAGTTATGGGTACCATCTTGGTCGTACGCATGTCCATCCATGATAATCACCTACATGACACTGATATAGGGCCCTACATATTGCCAAAATGGTTTACGCAATATCCAGTGGATGGTTTGCCCCATTATTGAGAATATAGGCGTGTGCTATACCCACATCACTCCCACGGGGCGGGCCTACGAAATCTCTGCCAAACAACACCTAGGCCCATTTCTGCATACCCATGATTCCCATACCTGACAACCCTCTACAGTACCCATTACACATGTTTAATGTGTGCGGTACTGAAATGTGGAGACACTTATATGCACTCCCCACTCTCCGGATATCAGTTCATACGTCATACATTCTATCGACACATGTGTCATCACCCTTGCACCTGATACTGTTGCATGTACAGCTATATCGCATTTGCTGAGGTCACTTATTTTGCGTCAATTTCGGTTGACACTACATATGGATCAATTTTTGGGGTCCTGCAATGGACACCTATCTGCATGTTTAAAGTGTAGAACTTGCTGGACTGTCACTTTCTGGCCAATGGTTTGGAATGCAACGGTTTATTCACCTTTCGTGCATGTCTGTTTGTCTACCCATATTAGCTATAATGTGGCCTATTTATGTACATATGTCATATCTACGGGACATAAGTCTATTGTGTATACATATATACATGTACAATCCTCATTTCATAACTTGCTTTGGTTTACGTCTGTGGATTATGTGTATACACATATATCTATATCCATACCATACCTTTCCACTGTACAGATTGTCGCAGAGTGTACAGCTGGTTGCCTCTTTATCTTTGGTGTGTTTTACATAAACCTGTGTCTATCTGGCAATGTAGTGGCATTTCATTTGAGACTTACGGTGGGGAATACTGGCAAGCAGTTCAGGTTATGACTGCATACCCTTCAGAGAATCCATGCTACTGACATACCCGTTATTCTATCCACTTTCTATGATTGTTCTGGCACATATCTGGGGTTTGTCCCTATTTGTACCGGTAGTTTGCATGCCTTTGTCCGGTTTCATACTTTACGGGGTTAACAGGTTTGAGCCATGTATAACTAACGGGGAAACAGCATTCATTTACTATGCTGTGAGCGGATCACACACGCGCACTTGCATTGCCTTATTGTGGGTTACGCGCAGGCGCGCATGCATATCCTTATTGTGGGTTACATATGTTTACTAAGTCTTTGTGCTTACGTGGGCTTTATTACTTAGGACAGTACCAGTATATTATTTGTAATCCGGTTAACGGACGTATGCGAAACACTACGTTCACCTTTACATATTTAACTGTCTGTACAGCACAGACGCATTCATTACACTTTCTCATTATATGTGCTGTAGTCGCAGTTGAACCGGGACTGCATTCACGTTGGCCGGATGCTGTAACCACTATACGTTTGGTGTTCTGACTCATTCATATGCATACCCATAGTACATAGCTACATTAACATATGCCTCACCGCTTCACTTACAACACAGGCATCCATTCTCCTGCTGGGAAAAATGCGGTACTACATGTTACACATTCCCTATTCCCTACTGCTCTGGACCCAAGCTGCATATTTAATCACTGCAGGGATATTCAGAACCCCAAGGCTTATAGTCCTGACACATACAGGCCTTTAATTGTCAGGGTGTTCATGTGGTGATCTGGGTTTAGGCTTGTCCGCCTGGTGAACGGAACTGCCCTGACCATGTTCAAATGTCAGACAAAGCACATGGACAGGGTTTGTCCATTTTAAACATTTTATCTGTGTTTACAGACACAGGTCTTTGGGCACATGTCAGCAGCTTATAATGTTGGCAATACATAATATGGGTGGGGGTGGTTACAATACATAATCCACGGTGAGTGGTGTTCCCATTCACATTTGACTATTTCCTGTATTCATTCTTACGAGGGTTATTATTTTGCACATGACTGAACTATGATTTAACTACAGGTATGCAGTAGTACAGTCAACATATGTGACGGTTTGTTACAGTATAAATGTACGGACCTCTGTAATACTGGGGACTACCCCACATCCTTCACAACATTTCATGCTTATGTACATACTATTATTCTGTGAACTTTCGAAGTTTGTGAGAGCAGTAATTACATCTGTCCCTATTTGTCCACCCATTCTTTTAGGCTTTGTCCAGATTTTGTTGCTGTAATAGGTTGACAGGTGGTGTCGGTATGTGATTGAGTTGAATATATACTGTCGATAATTCAGTTGGGAGTAGGGTTACCACTTGTTCCTCTTTGCGAGGGGAGGTCCCACTTTGGACAGTTGTGTCCTGCGACGACACCTAAGACATGGCAAATGTCCTGTGATTTTAAGACAAAAATATATTTCTTCTTTTCTTTACTAGTTGCACGATACAGGTATTTTGTATCTGGTACACATAACTATTATTTGGGATAGCATAAGCTATCAAATGCTATGGAATAAGCTTTTATCTTGGCATACAAGTGTAATTCTGTCCTTTGCACTGGCCGGGGGTATGTTTTATCCTGCAAATTCTCACATTTCTACAAGGGATGTCCCACCTTGGCCATCTGAACAGGTGGCAACCCTAGTGGGGTGACCTGCATGGTGGACAGCTGTTCCATCCTGCGTAGTATGTTTTGCATGTCTGTGTAGAAACTGAACAGTACCATGACTACACATACATGTTTTGTCCAGATGTGTACAGTACTGGACACCATGGCGTAAACAACTCTGAGGTTTCAACAGGTTACTTATCCCACGCGGGATGTACACACATTTTGCTGAAACATGAACACGCGGGCATTTGGATTTACGTAACTGTGATGGGATGTTTACAAATGTGGGATACATATTTGCAATCCTGACACTGCCTAGGACGATACTTCCTACTACATATGGGGAATACTTGCTATGTGTAGGTGTACGGCTGCGCAAGGCTGGTAGCTGGATTTGGTGGACATTCGGACATGGGTGCGGGTTATGTGCTATACAGGGGTTGTTGCGTATTGCATTTGCATGCATGGGTTCTGCTTTTGGATATCCCGGTTCCGCATATAGCATCCTATGTGTATGTGACGGTTACGTTCCTGTTCATGTGTATAGCACATTTTAATATACATATGTTTGTGTGTGTTTGGTATACAATTTGGACGGTCAGGTTTCTTTACGGTTGTTATATAGCCACAACTGTCCAGCTGTGTACTATCACTACCACTGTGGGACTGCTGGTGACCATGCCCATGGGGTTAGATGTTTGTATTGGCGGCGCGCTGACATGATGCGCTTCACTTCCACTGGGTATAACTACTGACAGTGCAGTACATTACGGACACACGATTTTAAATATCTATTTGTTCCATGGACGGAAACTCATATTGTGTTGCGTGCATTTCTGTTTGGTTCTCCATTTTGTGTGGCCGGGAACTGTCTTGCATGCTTTGCATACGTTTCATTATCCACGGACACTGATAGGTGCGATTACTATTGCAGGCAGGCTATAATATTCAGCAGTTTAGGTTGCTCATCGCCAGCCGACATTGACACGCCTTCGGGCGCAGCTTAGTAACGCCCAATGCACTCGCGCATGTGTCCTATGCACGTGGATGTGGTGGCAGCACACCTTCATTAATATGCATATGGCGCTACTACACCATTTATACGCTGCACGGCTGGCGCAGGCCTTACACCGGCCTTGTGCCGAGCTTCATGAATCCGGGGGTATGATTTGACCTCACAGACACAATACTAAAAGGTACATGTGGTGCACAAGCAACACCTTCCTTCACCTGAAGACCACCAACCCCATGGTGAATCACACTGGTGGCATTGGCCTGCTGTGGGGATGCTGTTGCAAAGCTGGAACTGGGCCTGTAGTCATGGTGGTGGGAATTCTGAACAATTCCAAATAACAGTCACATCTGGCCCAAATCCATCAGGTGTCTGCAAAAATGCTGAGGATGGGGAGGGGTGTCAACCTTCAACGTGACAAAGACCCAAAGCATACATCCAAAGCTACATAAGTATGGCTCAACCTGAACGCACTCATGGTTATGGATTGGCCCAGCCAGAGCTTAGTCCTAAACCCGATAGAAAAAAAAAACAGTGTGACCTGACGAGGGCTGTGCACATGAGTTGCCCTTGCAATACGACAGAGTTGGGGGACCTTTGCAAGGAAGTGTGGCCAAATAATGCCAAGTCAAGGTGTGCCATGCTGATAGACACCTTCCCAAGAAGAGTGAATGCTGTAAGTCACTTACAAGATGGATCAACAAAGTATCATTTTAAGGGTGTGCACACTTATGCAACCACCATATTGTACATATTTCATTCATCATATTTTACATGTAACATATTTGTTTGTTTATCGATTGGACTGCACAGGTAATATGTCACATGAAAGGTTGGTAATATTTTTGAATACATTATTGTGGTCTCATTTTATATATTACAAGAACAGGGGAAGTTAACAGGGGTGTGTACACTTGTCATATCCAATGTAAGCTTAGAATGTTGGTGGTGTAACGAAATTGTGTGACCATGCATTTACTGCTGGTTTGAAGCTCTGAAACTCAAATGTATGTCATTAATTAGTGACATTACTCCTCAGATCATTCCAGTTATGTATCAGACAAATACAGGATTTATGAGAAACAGAGCAAACATATTAGCCAGACAGCTACGCATTCTGCAGGGACAGTTGTGAGGTATGTTCTGTAGTACTTGCCACTGTGCTATACAGGTGAAGAGCAATGATGTGTACATGTGTAGGGCCATCCCCTACTAACACTACTCACATATCCCACAGCTGTATATTAGTAGTTACATGGAGTAAAACTGGCTGCAGTGCATAATGTTGAGGGTCATGTGTCATGCATGTCACCATTTGGGTAATGTGAGGTCTGTATAACAGATTTGTGCCACCACACCTGTAAGTGTCCGTGTGTGTGTGTGTGTGTGTGTGTGTGTGTGTGTGTGTGTGTGTGTGTGTGTGTGTGTGTGTGCATGCATGTGTGCTTGTGTGTACCAGCCATCCTCAAAATGCAGCTATTAATGCACATATGTTGACTTCCCCTCACAGGTGGCGATGGAGTTTGGGGTCCCTCCCCCTTGGAAACTGATCTCATTGTTTCTGCAGACTCTGACAATGATGATAGGAATAGTGAGCTTTAAGTGGGGGTTGTCAGGGGATGAATCTGTGCCATTGGTTGGCATCCCACTGTTGTCCACATCATCCCCACACACAGTGACAATGCTCACACATATCCAGTCACCAGTGGCCACAGATGATGGACAGTTGGCAGGTGGTGGCATGGAAGAGGTTAGTGTGGTGACTATGGCAGGTGTGAGTGTAGACACTGTCCATAGCCAGAGTGTAGGCGAGGTTCACACAGGCGAATGGACAGGGGTGCTCACAGGAGAACTGCTGCTTATCAAGCCCCTGTAGGAAGTGCTAAAGCAGGTTTCACCAGATGCATGTTTCTGGCTGTCATGGATGCACACACACATAGTGAATACCACACCAGACAAATACTCAGGGTGGTGGATGCAACTCTTCCTGATTTATGTGGCAAATTACATGACCTTGTTGAGGCCACATGTCAAAATACTGAGGTCATGAATAGAAGGAGGTGTGAGACCTTGGCAGTCCTCAACCATGGCATGTCTGTGATAGACCATGTGGTGGGAGATGTCTATTGACCTCATGGATGTAGGTCAGCACCAACATCAGCTGAGGGTGTACGGGACCATGCACCTTCACACTCCTTTAGTGGCAGTGACACCAGCACCATGGAAGGGGGGTTGCTGTCCACATCACACAGGGGTAGGCCATGAGCACATGGTCCTGGCTGGTCCCATCATGGGCAAGGATCCAGCAGACAACAGTCACCATCAGGAAGAAGTACTCCATCTGAGCTTGGGCCTGGTGGTGCCAGTGATACCCCTGGCAGGATCAGTTCTCATGTCCGTGGTCGTAGATGGTAAACTGGAAAGCATGACACTGATGGTCCACAGCTTTCCAACATACCCCTGTGTAGAACAGTCACATGGCGTGACTGTATGCATACATACACACACACATCTGTATCACAGGCAGGTCACCTCCAGACAAAAACAGCATCTCTGCAGAACCCATTTATTGGATACCCCTCCAAACACACACACATGATGTCAACCATAAGGCCCAACCTAGGCCTCTGGCAAACCCACACCACACCCTGTGCATATGATGATACCTTTGCCACATCACTGTCATCCATAACATCAATGCAGGGACATGCTAATATGGGTCTGATTCACAGAGTGAATATAGTACAGCGTAGCTATGTAATACTGTGTAAGGTGCTGTTGGCTTGCATTTGCTATGGGTACACATACAGGTGTATATACCTTATTAGCCAGGATGCATTATTGCTGTTAGTACCACTGACTGAATGTAGTCTGACATGCTGTATTTTGTTTGTGTTCCAGGTGTCTGTGTGTCTGCAGGCTGTGGCCCTGCAGACATTCCCAAGAGGGAGTATGGCAGAGTGGGAATGCACTAACCATGTCATTGGCAAGGTACAGCTTTATATGTACATGTACCAGGTGTGTATGCATGCAACAGTGTGTGAGGGACACTGTTATCAGACCATGTGACCTTGATTACATACACCTTGTCACAGACAGGTAGCCTTCAGCCATGTCACCTCAGTGTTGTGTAGTACCACAGGCTCATACATATGAAACAGATTACTGCAGTACTGTAAGCAGATCCCTCACAAGTGTTGCCATTACATTAACTGCAACAGATTCACCCGTCAACACCTGTTGGCCCTGCCATTTCTTTCCCATACACTCAGCCCTGATGCAGTTGTTGAGGGCATGCATGTCACTGTGTATGAAAGGTTTGTGGTATGTATTCCTGGGTTCACAGGGTGGAACAGGGAGACAAAATGGTATATCCTTTGCATACACACAGTAAGGACTGAAACAGGGGATGTGCATACAGTAACACAAACACAGTTGGCAATAGACAGATTAGCAAAGCTACATATCCACTTTGATGTACTGTAGTACTACATACACACAACATGCCCCACATAGATTATATGCATGGGACATAACACACTACCTCTTACAACACGTAATGTTGTGACTGCCTTCATGGATGGTGAGATCAGAAATAGCATCTGGAGTCATGTATTGCTCCTACAAGCCTGGACAAGTGATAGTGTAGCAGACGTAGTATCAGCATGATGTTTCAGTCAGGTATGATACCTGATGCTGGCACGTGTGTCACTACACTTACTGCGGCCAATTTGGTAACAATATCACATACATGGGCATTGTTAAGAGACACAGACCACATATAGGTTGCAAACATCTGGATATTCCATAGACATCTGTACAGAGGACTGATATGGCCTGCTCAATGGATTAACATGCTACATATGAGGCAGATGCCGTTACCACACTATATACAGTAATGCCATCAGGACGTGGTAAACAGGCATGGACGGTACACACCTCAAAATGGTATCAGTCAAACAGAATTATGATCTTCACTCAAGCACATACACAGTTGCCAGTAATGAGATTAGAACCCCTACCTATCTAGTTATTTCTACTATAGTGTTACACAGTTATCAGACATGCCACAGAGCTTATATGATATAATCTGGTCTCAAGGTACTTCTAAGGTGAATGCCATCAGCAGGCCTAGTAAAGTAGGGTGATGGGAAGTGTGCAGCATGGTACACAACTCAAAATGGTATAACCCATGCAGTATATGATTCTTACACAAACACACACACAAACAGTTGCCAGTATTGAGATTAGATCCCCTAACTATCTAGTTATTTTTACTACAGTGTTATGCAGTTATCAGACATGTCACAGAGCGTATATGATTTCACCTAGTCCCAAGGTGCTTCTAAGGTGAATGACATCAGCAGGCCTAGTAAAGTAGGGTGATGGGAAGTGTACAGGGTGGGGCACAACTCAAAATGGTATAACCCAGACAGTATATGATTCTCACACAAACACACACACACACACACACACACACACACACACACACACACACACACACACACACACACACACACACACACACACACACACACACACATGTTATTTGCCAGTATTGAGATTAGAATCCCTGCCTATCTAGTTATTTGTACTACTGTATTACGCACTTATCTCACACTCTACAGAGCTTACTTGGCTAACAACTGGCCAAAGGTGCTGATCAGGGGAATGACATTGGCAGGACTGATAAAGTAGGGCAATGGGTGGAAAATGTATCAAAGTACTTCTTCCTACAAACATGCACACTTACACACCCACACATGTTGGATCTGAGAGTAGAACTCCTGCCAATCTAATTATTTGTACTATAGTGTTATGCAATTGCCACATGCACTACAGAGCTTACTGGAATGAAAACTGGCCAAAGGTGCTGATAACTGCACAGCTGAGGTAAACTATTACAGGTGCCTTCAGCTTTTCCCTTAGATCTTGCTAGTTCTTTCTCTGCTGCACTTCAAATAGCCTAATAGTTTTGCACTTCAACAGGTTTTTGCATAAATTATTCTAGCACACCTGACAGCCATCAACCTTAGTCATTCCTCCTTTAATTAGCTCCAGTACTTAGTAGTTCTGACCACCCCTCCTGGCATTATTAAAGTGCAGTTCTCTGTTCTTTTGCCCATTAACCTGGTGCAGTTGGGCATTCTGTGGCACTGTTGTAACTGTCTGATATACACAAACAACCCTCTCCTCTAAACACCCAACACTTGGACTTGTGAGAGATACTCCTATATCACCAAACTGGAAGATATGCACTCTCCAGCAAAGACTAGACTAGTTGGTCAAGAGGAAAAGTGTCAACACCTGCACCAAACCACATGGAATACATACCCCTCCAGAAACAGAACACCCACTATCACAGCTCTGACATACAAACAAAAACCACACACCCACCTTCACAGATGCACTCAATAGCTATTTACCCAAACAGCAGAGTCCACCAAGACAGACAGCCACTTAACCACCACAACACAGCAAAAACCACGGGACACATATCTCACCTACACAGTGTGCCCCTCAACCTAAGCTCCTAAGGCTAACCACCTTGCCCAATTCAGTAAACATAGGTGACTCAATAGTGGGGCACACAGATGTCCCACTCACTAGGTTGAATATGGAGAAGGTAACAGTCAGCTGTCTATCAGGTGTCAGAATACAACACATAACACATCCAGTCAGGTCATTCCACAACTAAAAGTATCACTCTGTCATTGTCCATTTCGGTGTGGATGACCTGAGATGCACCTCCCTGGACTACATGAAAAGAGATATGGTAGAGCTCTCACATTATGCGAGCCAGGCAGGTATGACAGTAGCTCTGATAGTATACCACTGTTACCCAGAATGATACCACAACAAATGACTGACTTCAACAATTGGCTTAAGTGTCTGGTGTCATTCTCAGGGGATCCAGTATTTGTTTGTTTGGGATGACATGATTGATAGACCACAATGCCTTGCCAGAGATGGCCTGCATCTGTCACCACTGGGTTTCCAGGTACTGGCTAAGTCTCTTGCCACCCCTATAGTGCCTTTTTAGGCAATGTTCCAAATGAAATTACCACTGTAACAGCTATAAAAAAATGCAATTTGAGGGTCATGCTGCTCAACACTATCTAAATCTCAGGATGCAGTCACTTGAAGCACTCCTCAAAATCGGGAACATTGACATTTGTGCTGTAACAGAGTTCAGGTTTATAGCAGCAGACAGCACCCCTGCAGTACCAGGATATAACTCATTCCATACCTGTCAGCCCCAAAACATGGACCACAGCTCTAAAGGTGGTTGTTGTTGTTGTTGTGTCTTTCGGCTTTTCCTGGTTAGGGGTCGCCACAGTGGAACTCCGGTCCGCTAATGACTGGCAGTAGATTTTTACATGCCGAGTTGCCGGCTCTGATGCACAACCTTCAACGAAGGTACGCCCATTCACGCGACGCTCTAGTTGAGAATCGAACAGGACAACATCTTACTGTGAGGCGACAATGCTACTGCAGCACCACCACCGCAGTATCTAAAGGTGGTGGTGTCTCCATATTCATAAGGGATATGCACACTTCCAGACCACTATCCCAGCATAATGCATCTGAGATACTTCAGGTACAGCTTACACTGTGTAATAGTGCATTCCAGGTCATAGCCTGCTATATGTCCCCATCCATGTCCCTAGACTCTCAATCCACATTCCTCAACACCCTGGAATCTATCAAGGTCCAACCCAACACTCTCATACTAGGAAAATTCAACTACCCCTCCATCAACTGGGAAAAGTACTCAAGCACCAATACACAAGCCCAACACTTCCTGGAATTCATCAGTTCCAATGCCCTGAACCTGCTCATTCTGACCCCCAATAGAGGAAGCAGCATCCTTGACCTCTGTTAATTACTAACATATGGGACCATTGCTTGACAACAGTAGTCAACATCTACTTGGTCAGATCCAACCATAAAATAATCACGATGGAAATCCACATGTCACCCACACTTCCCCGCATAGGTAACCACCTTGAAAAACTTCTCCAAAGTTGAATTTGGACTCCTAAAAACAGACGTGGCTAACTTCACAGCACCCATCCCAATAAAAATAGCTGCATGACTGCTGAATCATACACAAATGCACTGTACAAATGTACATAAATGCATGTAACTAGTCATACGCAACAGAACCATGACGCCCTCCTCCAAACACTGGAGGCCAATCTGGTGGTCCCCTGTCATTAATAACCTTTCAACAGAAGGAAGAAACAGTTGCAGAAAAAGGTGGAGTCCCAAGAGTGGTGAAACTCCCTTATTAGCCTCAACAACAACTTGAGATCCCTCATGAAATCATCTGAAGCCAGCTATGATGGCAGAATTGCAGCATACACTGACAACAATCACAAAGCCTTTGATAGTTATATCAGGAACCTTAATGGCAATACCCAGAAGTGCTCTGAGTTACTGAATAATCCTATCTCCTATACTGAGCCAACAGATATTGCCAACATTCTTGCCAACACATTTAGTGCCAGTTTTACTCCTCTCCCCCCGAGGAAACAATCAGAATGCCAGAAGAATACCAGGCACCCAGGATTACTGCAGCCCAGGTTAAACCTGCATTGTCCATGGGCAAGAATACAGTTTCCATGGGAACAAAAAATATCTGTGGCTGTGTTCTACATGAACTACAAAGATACCTGGCACCACATCTGTATGCCCTGTTCAGTCACAGCCTCACGTCAGGCTTTGTCCCTCCCAAATGGCACACTGATACAGTCATCCCTCTCCATAAAGGGGTAGTAACTACAGACTCTGGGAATTATCAGACCATTATCCTGACAAGCCTGATATGTACAGCTATGGAGCACATTATCAGGGACCTGATCAACAAAGATATATGTAATCTCCTAACTCTGGAACCCACACAGTTTAGCTTTGTGAAGGGGTGATCATGCCTGCTCAACCTGGTTGACTTCTTTGCGTGAGTCACCAGGGTTGTGTATGATGGTAAGGCACTGCATACAGCCTACACCAATCTGGCCAATGCTTTTGATACCATTCCTCAGTTAGGAATTATTGCTGAATCCACCAAACTAGGCATCAACCCCATATCACTAGGTGGGTTGCAAATTGGCTCACAGATAGAACACACAGTGTGAAGTAGCAAGCTCCAAGTCAGACTGCCAATGAGTCATGACTGGAGTCCCACAGAGATCACTCCTGGGTACTCTCCTGTTCAGCATCTACTTTTCAGGAGTCCAGGCCAACACAAAGGAACTCTGGCTGACCAAGTTCATAGATGACTGCAAGCTGATAGCCATCATTAACTCTACAAGTGAAGCAGACATCCTACAGAAAAGCCTCACTGAGACCACTGACTGGTGTGGAAACCATGGCCTGAAGCTTAACACCACAAAATGCATTATCATCCCCTTTGGTAAAAACTCAGTTCCCACTAAGTGTCACATTGATGGGAACCCACTGAACACTGTAGGCATTATAAGAGATATGGGGACACAGGTTGACAGCAAACTCTCCTTCAACCACCACACTGCCACTGTGATCAGGAAGTCCTTCTATGTGGCAAATCTCATTACCAAGGGTTTGGGAACCAGGAAGAAAGAGATCATCATCTCTGTCTACTCTTCCCTCATTACACCAGTCATCAAGTAGAATGGCCCATTTGGCATGTACCTCTCTAGACACCTGCAACAGCTGGAGAGGCCACAAAAGTACCTCACAAAGAGGATCCCAGGCATTAAACACATGTCCTACACAGACAGACTCAAAAGACTCCAGCTATTTTCTGTCTCATATCACCTACTTAGAGGCAATGTCTGCTTGACTTACAAAGCTATGTCTGTCTCAGCTCTTTTAGAAATGCTACATCTAAAGACATTCCAATCCCTCAGCGCCACACACTGCAAAGACCTCAACCTCATTACCACAATTAACACAACATGCTGGAGGGACAGGCTCCTCACCCAGAGAATGTGCATGCCTTGGAATAGACTTCCCATACATGTCAAGCAGAGCACATAGCTAGCCTGTCCAGATAAATCATGATGAGTGGATGGGTAATAGAAAGTTCACCCCAGGGATCACTCTAGTGGCTTTACTTAATTGAGGCACTGTGGACTAACATTGGGTGGCACAATGGCATGACACTTCTATGGGTTAGGCTTGTAAAGGCTCCATGGCCATTAACCTAGTACACATCTATGAACCTATAAGGGGCATGGCATCAGCATGATAGATAAAGTAGGGCAGTGGGAGGGAAACTTATCAAAATACTTCTTACAAACATACACACTTATACACCCACACACACATTTACCAGATCTGAGAGTAGAACCCCTGCTTATCTAGTTCTAGTTATTTGTACTTTAGTGTTACACAGTTAATGCATGAGCTACAGAGCTTACTGGGCTGACAATTTCCCAAAGATGCTGATAAGGGGAATGACATCAGCATGACTGATAAAGTAGGGCAGTGGGTGAGAAACATACCGAAATATGTTTTCCTAAAACATACACACTTGCTCACCCACACACACATTTCCCAGATCTGAGAGTAGAACCCCCTGCCTATCTATTTATTTGTACTATAGTGTTACACAGTTATCACATGCACTACAGAGCTTACTGAGCTGACATCTGGCCAAAGGTACTGATAAGGGGAATGGCATCAGCATGACTGATAAAGTAGGGCAGTGGGTGGGAAACTTATGAAAATACTTCTTCCTACAAACATACACACTTACACACACACACACTTATACACCCACACACACACATTTGCCAGATCTGAGAGTAGAACCCCTGCCTGTCTAGTTATTTCTGCTATAGTGTTACACAGTTATCACACACGCTGCAGAGCTTACTTGATTGACAACTGGCCAAAGGTGCTGATAAGGGGAATGACATCAGCAGGAGGATTAAAGTAGGGCAGTGGGTGGGAGACTTATCAAAATATGTCTTCTTACAAACATACACACACTCATTTGCCATATCTGAGATTAGAACAACTGTCTAGCTAGTGATTTGTATTATAGTGTTATGCAGTTATTACATGCGCTACAGAGCTTACTGGGCTGACAAGTGTTCAAAGGTGCTGATAAGGGGAATGACATCAGCAGGACTGATAAAGTGGGACACTGGCAAGTGTTGTGGGTGGGAATGGCCTAAAACTGTTTCACCTACAAACAAACACACACTCCCTCACACTCGCATACACAACTGTCTCACACACACACACACACACACACACACACACACACACACACACACACACACACACACACACACACACACACACATACACACAGTTGTCAGTATTGAGATTGGTACTCCTACCTATCTAGTTATTTGTACTATAGTGTTATTCAGTTATCGCACATGCTACAGAGCTTATAGGTGATCGGCGTCCAATGGTACATCTAAGGTGAATGACAGCAGCAGATCTTTTGAAGTATGGCAACGTGAAGTGTACTGAGTGGGAAGAGACTCCTACTGCTTAGACCTACATACACACACACACACACACACACACACACACACACACACACACACACACATGCAGGTGATGTGATATTACAAACTCAACCTCAGTACTGTTACACAATGGGGTTCACCTTTTCTGCTGGCACATGCAACTGTTTACAGCTGGTATGCCACAGTCCACAGCAGGACATTACTGTATGCTATTCAGGGTATTTGTGTATGTGACTCACTCTGTCTGTGTCCCCCTGTGTCTCACTCTCTATCACTGTCTGTCTCTCACTTCCCCACATCTATGTATTTGTATGCTTGACATATGTTATCTGTTGCCCATATATATATATATATATATATATATATATATATATATATATATATATATATATGTGTGTGTGTCTATCTCATGCAACAGATGCAGATATATCACACATGGGCCACCTACAGCTAGCTGAGGGTAATCCTGTCTGATGTGTGTGTGTGGAGACAGTTGAGGTGTACATAGCTGTCTGTATGCACAGACATATATACATAATTCAGTCATATATTCTGATGTGGGTTTCAACATGTCTTGGGATTCTCTAAGTGTAGGAGCATGCCCAGTGTGACCTTCTATGGTTCGAGTATGACTCCATTTCAGAGATAGGTGTACTCCAGTCCAGGATTTTATCTGCTACAGCCATGTCTCTCAGGAGTACACAGGACTTTCCTCAGGGTACTTGTTTTGTTTAACAGACATTTTCTAACATATCTGTAGTCTGACAATGCAATGTATGGTGTCATTGCCTAATGCCAGACATCCTGAGATCATCACAGTGCTTTACCAGAGAAATACTAGTTGTATGATGCATAGACCAATATTATGAGGGTAGCTATGCACATTCTTGCCCAAAAAGGCCATTTGTGAGGTTTGGCTTCAGGCAGTTTAGTAATGACACAGCTGTGTAAATAGTCCAGAAACTTGGTGATATACTGGCTGGGGATCTCCTGCTTGTGTGGTATCTTTCTAACCTGACATGTCATATCCTTGTGTGGACATACCTCTCACCTGTACATTTTTTGGCAGGTTGTCCAGGTGTTTGGCTAGGGGTTTCATCTTTTCTACATAAACTTGTGTTTTTATGGCAAGTTAGTTACATATAATTGAAGGCTGATGTTACAAAATAATACAGACATTACAGTTTCAGACTACATAGCCTTCAAACAATTCCTGCTACTGCAAACCCCTCACCCTACCAACTTTCTCAGTCTGTAAGGGCGATATTTGTAACACATGCCTATCACTCTGCCTTTGTTCCACTTTTATTTCTGCCATTGTCCAGACATCTTGCAATCAGAGGTTGGGAGTTATAGGTGTGGGTACATAGTGCATTCAGCTGTGCAGGCATGTCCATTATATGTAAAAGCAAACATGAGAAAAAAGGCTTATTGAGAATGACCACTGGCAACAGTACCAAAACGCACTTATATTCATAACAGCCTTGGTACCTCTGCTACACATCCTTCAAGATGTCAGTAATATGTGTAGTATATTCCACATAGTACTGTAACTTCCAGGTATGTCAGTAGCAGAGCAGTGGGTGTCACTGACATGCATAACAGTTGGCACTGCAGTTATCTGCACATGGCCCTGTCAAAGACAGCACTGTTCCTAGGGCACTACAAGACAACTGCTAGGGGAAACGAACTGCCCATATCCTGACAGTATTAACCACACATACACATAGCTCATTGACTCCTGCATATTGTGTACAGGAAACATGTTATCATGAGTATTGGTAAAGCCCCGCCAATGTGTGCTATGCTGCTATTTCCCTGCAAACATATATGTTACTGCATTTGTGTGGTTGTATGGGGGGCACACCTGTCAACTCTACATATTTGCACAGACAGTGTAATATTTGCTTTACATTTTGATTTCATTGACCACACTATTGTGCCCTGTCTTGGGGACTAGAGGCAAATCAGTAAAGGGCACAGGTCAGATTGTACTGACATACGTTTGAGTTTCAGATTTCTTACCCTTCATAGCCTTACTGCAACTGTGGGTCCTGCTGTGCTATCACTGTGTGAGTCTGTAGGGGGGTAATTCAACATTGCCACCATTTGTGTGCCTTTACCAGACATTTATCTGTGTTTTTCTACAGCTGACTTGCTGTGTAGGTGTGAGGGGTGGGTATGAGACCCCCACACTGGCATCCATGCCTGTGACCTATGACCCCCAGTTAGTTGTCCCCACATATATACTGCAGTGGGATTTGCCACCTTGGGTGCTACTGCATAGTGTATGGGACCAGTTTTGGCCAGACATTTCTTGGTGTCCCACCTAGCTGTCAGTTGTGTGCTGCTATCCCAGTAGTCCCCCCCATTCCCTTGCATGCATGCAGCATTACCATAGATATGCTAGCAAAATATACTAATCCATTCATTTATTGTTAAGAAGACTGACTTACCTTGTGCTTCTGGCAGTTGTGAGGATGGTGCTTGAGGACCACCTATGTTGGATGCACACAGTACACTGCCTATGCATAGTAAGTTACAGGTAATGTGATGTGTGTATCATCCATTTTACTGTGTGTGCAAGTCAGAGAGGGGTATCAGTCCCTGGGGTCCCTACAGTGTCAGTGTGTGTACTATGTATTGCCTCTTTGACAAGGACTGAGCATACCGGGCATGTCTACATCTGCTTACAGGAGCAGGCCCAGGGGCCTCCTCCTCTGAGTCCCTCTGTGCCTGTGAGGACCTTGGCAATGGTGGTGGTCTGTGTGGCCCTTCCCTGTGCTGCTCCTGCTGCAGCTGTTTCCACAGGATCATACTGTGTAGCATGGCACACACTATGAAAATGTGTGCACATGTGGCTGGGGACTACTGCAAGGCTCCACCAGATATGTCAAGGCAGTGGCACAGTGACTTGAGCATCTCAAAAACACACACTCTATAATGATCCTGGTTTGAGCGTGTGCCTCATTATGGCATTCTTGTGTGGGTGTGTGTGCATTTCTGATGGGTGTCATCATCCACGGTTCCAATGCAGAGCCAGCATCCCCCACCAGATGGCCATATGAGATGCCCCCACAGGCGAATGCCTGGTACAGCTGTGATTTATGCCAGATGTGGGAGTCATGATAGCTTCTAGGGCTGCCAGCACACACATTCATGATAATGCCCAGGGTATTGCACATGACCTGGCAGTTGATGGAGGGGAATCCCTTGTGGTTTATGTAGACCCTACCCTGTTCACTGGATGGTGCTTTGATGTGGGTGTGTGTGTGTGTGCAGTCTATGGCACCCAGTACCTCCGGTTATTCTGCTACATAGTGGAAGAGACGTATATTGTTGGTCCTCTCCTCACTGGTGTTGGGGAAGTAAATGGGCTCACCAGCATGTGGTAGCATAGCACCCAGGAACTGGTGGAGTACCCTGGATGCAGATGCCTGTGAGACCCCCATGATGTCTCCAGTTGGTCTTTGGAAAGTACCTGTAGCTAGAATTCTTAAGGCTACATATACCTTGGTATCCACTGGGATGGGTTCCCTTCTGTTGGTTCTAGGTATGAGTTAAGGCCGGCACAGCTTGGTGATTTGCTGAGGCATGTCTCTGCCCACCATGTAGCACTCTACTATCTCCAGATCATGTAGCCCCTGGTAAGTTACCCTGGATCTGAACACTCTTCTCCTACTCCTTGGTCTGTGGCATTTGTCAGCATTATCCTCCTTTATGCCATTGGCCTTTAGCACATACTTATGGATCAAAGCAATGGCACCCCCCCTAACATTTTTCCATTTAAAATTCCCCCACGTGTAAACCAATGGTGCAGAGTTTGTGGGGAAAAACAGACTGTAAGGTGTTTCCATAGTTCATACTGTTGTGCTACAGATGCTGCCTGTATGATTGGCTGACTATAATGCATTCCACCTGCTAGCTATGTAATTTGTACTTGATTGCTTTTATTCTACTATTTCCCTTTTTTACCTTTTTTTCCTTCTCATTTCCTACCTTTTAAGCCCAGAGGCGGAGCATGCAAATCTGGTGCCCAAATATAAACAGTCTTGCTATTTACGTTTTTTTTTTAGACCCAGTGCGTGCCACACAAACCCATTTAGCTAATGTAAACATTAAGAAATATCCCTCCCCTGGCCACAAACATGCTACTCATTTCATGGAATAGGTTTTGCTTAGCTGTGCTTAGCTAAGCTTCTCTTTGCACCTTAGGGCTCCAATGTGCTTACAAAATGCCTAACACACCCCCTTTTCATGTCTGTTGCTCCTCATAGTTACACCATCATGCTAGAGCACCTACACGGTTAGGTGTAGTTTGGGACTTAGAAGATTTTCGTGATTCAGTAAATTTCCCCTTATTCGCATACCTCACTGCCTTAGTCCATAGTTACTGCACTATAACAGAACCTTTCCTCTTGACAACCACTGTTCCCTGTTATTGCTTTCATTTTGCATGCCATAGACTATAATGGAAAAATGCAGATTTCCCTTAAAATTTAGTTTTTACTTTTTTTTTAATTTATTTTTGGCATGATCCCATTTGCGCGCCACTGCCCTATGCTTAGACGTCTGAGATAGGCCCAAAAAAATTTTTGATTTTTATTAAAAAAAACAGTTTTCCATGCCAATGATGATATATTTGGCCATTGGCATGCCTAAACACTACAATACATGCTTTTATGGGAGCTGTCATGCCTCCGTTTTGTTATTTGCAGAACTGTATTCGGTTAGTAACCGAATACATTTCTGCAAATAACACTGCTCTTGCACGGATACCTGCCTGCTTGGTGAATCACTAATTCACCTCATTTGCATGGTTTTCACCAGAAAATGAGGTAATTAGCATTCTGCAGTCATTTCCATGCAAGAACAGTGTAGGCAGACTAGTGCACATCAGATCAGCTTTTTGCTGGATTGCTCAGCAGCCATATTCCATGCAGGAATGGCTTCACTGTTCCTGCACAGAATTTTCAGCTTAATGAATCCCAGGGAGTGTTTTGAAGTTGACAGGACAAATACTGAGTGGTTATTATTTGCTTATATTATATTGTCTTCATAATAAACAGTAGTTCACGGTATTTATTTGTTCATCCTTTCATTCATGTGTCCATTTAATCCTGTTCAGGGTCTTGGGGATTGGCTATCTATTTTGGTAAGCAATGAGTGTAAGGTAGAAACCAGTCCTTACATTTCATACATACACCTTTTGCATGCAGACACCATGGAGCAATGTGGCTGTCACCTGTTCATGTAGATGCATGTGTTTGGAATGTAAGCCAAAGCAAGAACTCCAGTGAAAACCCAAACAAACACAAGCAGAACATGTTGACTGCACACAAAAGACATTTCAGTCAGGAAACAGGCAGCTAAAAGAAGCATCATTAGGCAGCAAAACTAAACAATACAAATTTGCAATATGTATACCTTTTGTGTGGTGTCCCTGTTTATATCTTTATTTTACACCAGCATGTTGGTTAAATTGTTTAAGAAAAACATATATGAACTAAAACATAAAGTGACTTTTTAAGTACTGTTTTCTTTTATTTGATGGTATTTTTGATTTACTGTTTAAAATTCACCTTCAGTACCGAGTTGAATATAACCCTATGTTGTATAACTAATTGCTTAGCTTCTGCCTCACAGCTTGCATTGCATGAATATGAGGAAATTAATGTTTTACTTATTCCTTTGCAGATATAAATTGATCAAGGTCTGTTGCATAGTATGTAGACTGAGTGACAGATCTCTGAGTATGTCACACTACAAGGCTTGGTATTTTGTCATTCCCTACTCTCTGTTTCTTCTCACTTGCTTTTAAAATGCAATGAATCTGTTAATGCAGGAACTGCAGTTGTGGGCATCTTTATGCATGCCTGATTGAGAATATTTTAGTGTGCCCCAGATTCTGATTGAAGATATCTGGCATAATGCATATTATGTTCTTTACCTGCTTCTTATATTGTGATGGCGTTTGAAAGGCTACACGGCAATATGGAGACACACAACCACTTGAGAGGAAAGATGAATTTCAGCCCTTCATCTCTGCATTGATCAATTGTCTGAAATCTGTAATAAATCTTGAGCAAAACTCAAAGTGCCACTGATGTGATTCATACTTCTGCACCTCTGAGCCATTCAGGAATACAATTGTTGCTTAATTGTAAATAAAAAGTGATTACAAGTTTACTATACTCAGAAAACATTATGCCTGTTGAATTGGGGTCCACACCTATTACTAACTGGCCTTTCATACTTTGCTAACTGTAAGCATTTTTTACTAGTTTACACTTTCTATAAATACCACCCATACAGTGTCATGAATTTAATGCATTTCAAACAATAAGAATCAGTTTCATTAGCTGGAAATATACTTTGGTCTGCATAAAATATAAATGGTCAAAAAAATGGCAAAAAAATTGCAGAAGGCATCTGTCAGAGGTTTTGTGGCTATATCCCTAAACCCAGCTCCTGGTGGCTGAAGTGAACACCTGTATCACTGCAAAAGACTCCCATATCCTCCCCAGCCATGTGTATACTCACACACAACAGGCCAGTAAAGGCCAGCATCACTGGATTGTTAAGGCAAGTCCCCACCCCTAAGTCCTACATTGATTGTTGTTTTACAAGCCACTGCTTGCATGGGAGCAGTCTGGCTGATGGGAACTGCCATTTTCAAGTCCTCAGGATGGGTGAATCAGAGCAAGGAACTCAGTCTTGTCCTCTCCTGATTTGTTCTTACAATGTCTGAGTCACTAGGAAAGTTCAGACAGGGTTTAAAAATATCTGATTTATATTATTTAAAAAAAATGTAATCACCTTCCAACACACGATTAGACAATGGATGAAATGGTTTTAATATAAAAAAGGGAAGGAACAGTAACCAAATACAGACAATGATGTCAGTTATTACTGATATACGCTTACATTTCCAGTTATTAATCATTCATTCATTATTTTATTTTTCAGTTTCCTGCATATTGCACTGCAGCTGGAGCTTACCTCAGAACTGATTGGGTAATAATGCCTTGTACCCAGCACTCATTGGTACTCATCCTGAATGCAGCACATACATGCTGCAGCATGCACATGTGGAAACACTAGCAGACACGTGCTACACACACATACACACATGAACACAGCATGCTTATGTTCGGTCAGTTAGAAGATCAGTGATTCACATACAACTTGTCTTTAAGTTATGAGTAGAACCTAGAGGATTTAATAAAATCCACATGGATACAGGGCACATGTGTACACTCCACATAGAAAGCATTTAGAAAGCATCCCAGCCAAGAAGCTAAGAACCAAGACCTGTGGGGCATAATGCTGACTACTTTGTAGCCCTACTGTCCCTGCTGTTAAACATGCTGTTAGAATGTTTTTTGTCTGTTGTCTTGTATGCAGTTAATGTATCTCTTTATATAAGATCCAGACTTTGTCACCATTTCCCCATTTTGTAATTTAAAATTTCCTTGATCATCTGATTTGTGGCATATAAAACAACAGTAAAGTAAAAAAAAAAAATTTGTTTGAGAAAATTATATTGACATTATCATAAATATTAAGCCATAGGATAATTAATCATGTTTTTCTTAAAATCTGTGTCTTTCTGGCATCTATAATTTCAAAATCAAAATTAAATTTCTGCATAGTTGTGTAACATCATATGCAGCTTTTGTCTTAATTAAGGTTTGCATGCCTAAATCCATATTTTATTTCTAACATATTACTGTCTTGTATATACATTGTAAGTACCAATGGCAGCCAGTCCGTCATTGTATGAGTATTTGTAGATTTCTGATTTCTATTTTATGGTGATAAATATCTTTTCTGTCATTAATAAGAGCAAGAATAAGAGGAATGATTTGTAAGAACACCTGCAGTGACTGCTTAATTTAATAGAATACATTGTTTAATTTCTTCACAGACCCTGAATGAATTATTCTATTTGTGACCACGGTTTGGCAAAAAAGTAAACATTTATAGCAACCATTTTCAAAGTGCCTTATTATTGCTGTTGACATTCCTAGCATAAATAACTGGTGTAATTGAACAGTTTTGACAATTTATAAAATGTTGGAAAGGATCTTTGCAGTATTCATGTGAATAGTCTGCAATATAGTGTTGAGGGTATTTTGTGTGGTGCTTAAAGCATTATTTTTTAGCTGTGCTGCTTCTGGTTTTATTAGTCTATAATTATTTACTAATGTACACTATTTTGTGTTTCTATTTTCTCTTAAAAGTTATGTATGATTTAATACAATTTTTTTTATTTTACTCAAATAGTTTTTATTTTCAAATAATATTGTAAGACCATTCATGGTATATTATGTATAACTTTTTTAACAACTATATAAAGAAGTTATGTCTTACCATAGTGTTCCATCTGTGTAGTAGATCTTTGTTCATTCATTACAGATAGGACCTCGGTTCCGTCCTCGGAACTGATACAGCCATTTCCCAGCTTGCCCAAGCCAAAAACTCTCAACTAAGACCTACCCATAATGCCCCTCTCCTAGTTACTCCAGATTGAGTTTGCCCGCCCTAGACAAAATATGTAGTAATAGAAAAAATAGCAGGAGGCTCTGTCAGAACAAATACCCCAACCAGGAGTTCCTAAAGTCCACCAGGCAGTAATGAATGAACAAATATCTACAACACAAATGGAACGTTATGGTAAGACATGACTTCTTTATCTGATGTTGTAAATCTTTGTTCATTCATTACAAATAGGGCCGAGTCCTCAGCTACTTGAGTCCTGGGTAGTCCTAAGCAAGGATATTCCTGAACACCATAGAACCAAAAGATGCTCATTCCCTGGAGGTCAAATCCAATTTGTAATGAGATATAAAGGTATGAGGTCTTGACCAAGTGACTGCTTCACATATATCATCCATAGAGGCTCTGGAATGAAAAGCTACAGAAGTAGCCATAGATCTGGTAGAATGAGCCTTTTTTCTGGAAGGTAAGGATAGATTATTCGGTTGGTAGATAAAGGTAATGACGTTTCTAAGCCAAGAGGATAAAGTCAATTTGGAAACAGGTTTACCCAATCTGGGTCCTGCAAAGGCCACAAACAATTGATCTGTTTTCCTGAAAGATTTAGTCCTGTCTAAATAACAATGAAGCTGCCGATGCACAACAAGGGTATGCAAAAGGTACTCCCCTCTATTAGAATACCAAGGGAAGAAAATCAGCAGGTCAATAGATTGGTTAATGGAAAAGCCAGAAATGACCTTGGGCAAGAAGGAAGGGTCAGTATGAAGGGACACCCTATCTGTGTGGAAGATCAAGTAAGGACTCCTGACACTCAAGGCCTGCAGTTCAGATACTCTTCTTGCTGAGGTAAGAGCTACTAGAAGTATGGTTTTCCATGACAAAAATTTCAAATCAGATGAATCAAAGGGCTCAAAGGGAGAACCTGTGAGAGACTGAAGCACCAGAGTCAAGTTCCAGGGTTCTAAGGGAGGACTGACCAGAGGTTTAACATGTAATGCTCCCTTCAAAAAGGTCTTGCATAGGCGGTGTGACATAATTGAAGAATTATCAAGACCATTATGAAAATTGGTGATAGCTGCTAAATGTACAATGATCGTCGATGCTGAGGCTCCTGCATGTAAAAGAGTAGTCAGGTATTGTAGGATCTTTTGAATAGGCATAGAGAAAGTGTCTAAGTTCTGATCTTTGGTCCAAATAGGGAACCTAGTCCATTTACTAGAATAAACCTTTCTAGTGGAAGGTTTGTGTGAAGCCAGAATAATTTCACAAACAGGAGATGGGATGTCAGGCAGCCTGGCAATCACTGGAAGTGGAGGAACCAAGCTGTGAACTTGAGACTGTGCAGGTTCAAATGAATCAGTCCCTGAGGATGAGATAACAGGTCCTGGTAATAGGTTCATAGGTTCATAGGTTCATACTAGGCTATCTGCCCTAGGGCATTTAGAAGGATGTACCTGTTCTGCCACTACAGTGCAGACCACAAACCTTCCTAATGTAAAACTGGTCTGAAGCCCAGACCACTGGATCCATGGGCTGGGACTCAGATGAGGCCATTGAAATGGGAACCAAACCTGGCGAGGCCAGTAGGGGGCAATGATGATCACTTTGCTTCTCAATTTCTGAGCTTTCTGGAGAAATTGTGAGATGAGGGAAAACAGGGGATAGGCATACAGAAGACCCGGGGGCTTATCGTGCATTAGGGCTTCCCTCACTGATTCCCCCAGAGGGGGGATCAGGACAAAATAGCTTCTGCATTTGTAGTTTAAAGGGGAAGCAAACAGGTTGCAGCAAGGCTTGCTCCAGAGCTGGAAGATCCGATCTGCTGTTACAGGGTCGAGGGACCCCTCATGAGGCAACAGGATGTTCCTGCTCAGATTGTCCGCAATAAGGTTGGAACTCCCAGGAATGACATTGCTATAAGAAAGTGGTTGGAAGCTATCACCCAGTACCAAATCCTCATGGCTTCCCAACACAGAGGGTAGTACCTGGTTCTGCCTTGCTTGTTGATATACCAGATGACTGACATGTTGTCTGACTGAATTGCAATGGTCCCCGAGGGTAGGGATGCATGGAATGCTTGCAACACTAAGAAAACTGCCCTCAGTTTCAGGACATTTATGTGCAAGTTGGCCTCCATGGGGAACAGGTGCCTTGGACAGTCTTTCCCTGGAAATGCCCCCAAACCCTAACAGTGAAGCGCCCGTGGTCACCTTGGCCATGGGCTGGGGAAGACAGAATGGTCGACACCAAAGATTAGTTTGTGGCTTCATCCACCATAACATTTCTTCCTTGCAACGGTTTGTAAGGTGTATCATGTGGTTGACTGGGTGAGTTAGCAATGACCATTATGTGGAAAGGAGCCACTGCAGGATTCTCATGTGCAGTCTCGCCAGTGGTACTAACGTGATAGCAGCTGCCATGGAGCCCAAGAGTTGCAGTACAAGATGTGCTGGTACATAGGTCTGAGGAAGAAGGTCTTGGATTTAGTGTCTTATTTTCAAAAGCCTGTGGGGGGGAGAAGCTTGTCAGGATGTTGTTTCGAAGACCGCTCCAATAAATTCCAGTGTCCTCATTGGGGAAATTTGAGATTTGTCTTTGTTGATTGTAATTCCCAAGCGTAAAGCGAGAGCTTGAGTGTAAGAGAGGCTGTGGACTAGGAGATTCCTGGTTGGAGTGGGTAAGGAGCCAATCGTCTAGATAGGGAAATGCCTGGAATCCTTGTAGTCGAAGATGAGCTACCACAACTGCTATACATTTGGTGAACACTTGGGGGGCTGCCAAGAGACCGAATGGCAGTGCCCTGAACTGGTAGTGATTGGCTCTCAGCCGCAAGTGGAGAAACCTCCAGAAGCAGTGAACCATCTTTATGTGGTAGTACGCATCCTGGAGGTCTATAGAGCACATCCAATTGTCCCTCCCTTGGAAGGGAAGAATGAACTGTACTGTGACCATCCAGAGTTTTTGAGGTTTGATAAATTTGTTCAATAGGCTGAGATCCAGGATTGGTCTCCAGTCCCCTGTCTTTTTTGGTGATAAAAAGAACCTCAAGTAAAACCCAGATCCTGTCTGGTCTGGTGGGACTGGTTGGATGACTCTTTTTCTTAGCAGCTTTTCTATTTCTAAGGCTGCTAATTCCCTCTGATTTGGTGGTACATTGGGGATTCATTTGATGTTTCTGGGAGTTAAATTGAAAGGTATTTGGTAGCCTCTGGATATTATTTTCTGCACCCAAACATCGATAGTAATAAGATGCCAGGCTGGTAGATGCAGAGAAAAATGACCCAAGACTGCTTCCAGAGGAAAGCAATCGGGCTGCTGCTCAGGAGCGCTGGTAGGTTCTGCCAGAGAAAGAATCTCTAGCACCCTGGTTACGCAGACCCCCTCTACCACAAAAGGGGCATCTTCCATATGAGTTGCCCCCTCTGCCCTGGGGGGATTGTTCACCACAAGTGTCACAAAAGGATCCTTGGGATTTCTTAAACCACATCTTTCTACCCTTCTGGTTCCTGAAGTAGGAACTCTGGGGGTTGGAAAAGCATATGCCCACAGCAGACAAGGTCTTTCCATCTTTCTCGCTACGTGCAAGTGTGTCTCGTACCTTGGGTCCAAAAAGTGCAGATTCATCGACGGGTGTATTGATGAAGGAAGATTTAAAGGGGTCTGCGAAGTCACACAACCCCATCCAAGCATTACATCTCATGACAACACCAAATGCGGCAGCTCGAGCTGCCCCCTTGGTGGTGTGCGATATCAAACACATCATGGAGTTTGAGATGAATTCAAGGGTAGCTAGCTGTGAGGTGACAGCATCACACACCTCATCAGGTAGTACCTCCAGAAAAGAGGAAGACATTTCGGAAAATAGGTCTCTTTGGAGGTGAGTAAAGTGTGGCAGATAGTTCAGAGACTGAATGGCGAAGGTCACTGAAGCATAGGTCTGCTTCCCAAGTCTGTCCATGGTCTGGGACACCATGTTTGGAGGATGGACAGTGGAACTATCTTCTGCCAATTCCCTCTTGTGGCTGCTGCCATGACCATAGAATCAACTGTCAACTGCTTGGACCAGTGGGCTGGTCTTCAGAAGTAGATAAAACTTTGTCTGTCCTCTGGGTTGACAGGTTCTATGTTGTCCGGGGTCTTCCAGGCATGCTGCACAATTAATTTAACAAGGTCATCTGCCAGTGTGGTCACCCAGGAAGTAGATGGCAGGCAGAGGAGGCTTGCAGGAACACCAATTCCTCAGAAGAAGGGTTAGAGGACTTCCAGTCCCCCTGCTGCTTGACTATTTTGAGAATGTCTCTGAATGAAACGTCATCTGGGGAGACCATGGGGACCCTTCCCCCTCATCACAATCAGTGTCTTCTGTGATAGATTTCTCCGGGGAATCAAGGTGCTTCCTCTTGCTCCGTTTCTTCCTGGGTGGCTCTCCAGTGGGATCTTCTGAGGAGGACTCCGGAGAAGGGGTTCACTTCAAAGGGGGTTCTTGTAACTCCCGTGCCTAGGGTCCTGAAATAGCAGGTTTGGAGAGGTGCATGCTGGGGGGGGTTCTGATACTGATGTCATTAGTGCTGACTGTGAGCCTTTGGAATGAAGGACACTCTCCATCACCTGTACAGCAGGCCCACTTGAGGAGGGATGGGACCCCAGAACCATGAGGAACAACCTCAGTACCAGGGTCAGACCCCACCACAAAGAGCCCACCTCTAGTTGAGGTGTTCCAAGAGAACTGGAAGCCATCATAACCATGGACATAGATGGTGCCAGCAATAAAATAGGTGCTGGACTAGGTACCAAGGTATGGATGATCCAAGCACCGCTCTGAGAAAGCATCAGGTCCATCAGAACCAATGCAGCAAGGGTGGTCAGTGCCAACACGGGAAACACTTCTGTCAGAGCCGAGATAGTATGTACTGAAGTGGACATCGGTACCGAGATCAGGGTAAGTTCTGGAGGAAGATAAACAGGAAAAGATGTGGTAAAAGATTACGAGCGAGGAAGGACGGAAGGTCTAGTTGGAATGGGCAATCCCCTAGCTGCCAGAAGCTGGTCCACAACCCGCACTAGGTCTAGTTCAGAAAAGCTCCTGCTGAAGGGGAATCAGGTCTTTCCAGAAAGGGGCTAAACCTCTGCCCCAAAAAGGGTCATAAGTTGGAGAATATCTTGTCCTTGGCAGGTATTCAAGTTTGAGATGATGGAGCCAAAGAAACTTTCAACACCATGGACGGGGATGGTGCTGAAGAATGTACAGTCATCATAGCCAATGTGGGATCCAAGGACGGCACTGAAGTCAGTAATTCCAAGGTTGGAACCAAAATAGGAGTGAGCCTGGTGCGAAAGAGGTCTGCGCCGAGAGTGCCAGTGAAGCATGGAGCCGACTCAGTTCCATAACTGATGGAGATGCAGGAACTGAGTGACTCTGTTTTTCCTTATGGTTTTTGGTCTTTGGAGGGGGTGAGACCTCCAACCCAGATAGAGCCTCCAAAAAAGGTGTCTTGAGTAAACCTTTTAAAATAAGTTTATTTTTACATTCTGCTAGTGTCTGATTACTAAAACTAGCACAAATGTCACAGTCAGCTTCAATATGATCAACGCCCAAACAGTCGACACAACGGACATGTGTATCTGAGTTAGGCATCTTATGTCCACACTTGTCACACTGTTAAATCCCAACTTAGCTTTGTCTGACATGGTAAGACAACAAACTATCCTACAGAAAAATTAAGGGAGAAAATACCAGTGATGCTATTTAAAAATACTACTAGTAAAAAGGAAAGGCCTGTCAAAGAGAGGAGAGAGGGACAGTACCAATAAAGGTAAAAAAAATAAATTACCAAGGAAAAGGGTAGGAAATAGGCTTAGGTTATAGGCGACAGTGAGAAAAGGATAATTTGACTAAAAATTAAATAATAAACTGTCTTAAAATTAACAATTTTCTACTTAGCTTTGAGAGAGATGGCTAACATGTCTGACTAGGAATGCAGCAAATGAGATCTGAAGTAACTAGGAGAGGGGCATTATGGGTTGGTCTTAGCTGAAAGTTTTTGGCTTGCGTGAGCTGGGAAACGGCCATATCAGTTCTGAGGATGGAACTGAGGTCCTATCTGTAATGAATGAGCAAAGATTTACAACATCAGATACAATATTTACAGTCAGCTTGACATCAGTAATAATAGCTCATATTTTCAATTACTAAACAGATGAAATAATATATAGTTACCAGAGTATATCTGGAGTTTGTTGCAAAGTGTCAAAGATAGAACTTTTTTCCATGCGTTGTTTCCTAATGTCCTGGGATAAATCCTCAGTTCTTTAATTTTTATTTCCATCAAGACTAAAGTCTTCAATAAAGCAAAAAAGTCCTCCATAGTTAGTATTGTATCGAATTTAATGTTCTAGATATGCATTTCCTGGAGATTGCAAGTATTGTTCATAGTAGGTGCAAATTTGATCTATTCAGATGAGGACCTTCATTTACATTCAATAAGATCAAAGCTTTAGAAAAAAAAAGTTTCATTGAAAAATGCCTGCAAGAAATTTCTGATTCCATTCCAGAATGATTTGAAGTTAATACAATCATAAATTATATGATTCCAGTCAGCAGTAGTTATCTGATTATATCTCAAACATTTCCCATTTCTAGAATCATTAATTTTGGTAATTTTATCTGGGGTTGCAAATGCTCTATGTATATATTTACAATTCAAACTCTTCCAGTACTGTGTACTATATGTATGTTTTACTGATAGTAGAATGTTTGATTTGAAGTCTTCAGTTAGATAAATGCAATGACATTTAGAGATATGTTGCCAATATTTTTCTTTAGGTATCGTTTTGTAGTTTATTAATATTTTGTATAAATTTGAAATACCATTCTACATGTTATGATCATTATATATAATTTCATATAGGTAGTTTATAAATTTTGGGGTATCTTTAAAGGAAGAGCTATTACTTACTCTACAGAAATCCTGGGAATACATTGAAACAATTTGCAGGGATAACCTGTCTTGAGATGGAATTTTATAAGTTGCTTTTATAATTTGTATATCTAAAACCTTAAGTTATTTAATGCATTGTTGCCAGCAGATAAAGTTTTTTTCCCATGAAATAAATATTTCTCTATAAATTTTATATGGATAATTTTTTTGTTGTAGTGAATGGGATTAAGAGATCACACCAAACTTTTAAATTTATATTTGCATTAATAAATTTCCTAAATGAGTTGAAGCAGTAATTAATCAAATATGATTTGGTGGGTCTTGTTATATTGCATTGCATACTAGTGCTTATTAAATATCAGGGTTTATTAGTTTTATCTGATACAGATTTTTTTTAGTGAGTTAGATTCATTTGTTAATATGACAGTATGTAATACTTTCCAGCTGGCAGAATAATTTGGATTTATACACTTGATAACAGTTTTGAATATGGATACCTTTATATATGATTCAATATCTGGAAAATTTAGTCCACCTTTTTCCCAGGGTCTAATGTGATGCATTAAAGCTACTCTATTCCTTTTTGGAAGCCATAGAAACTTTAATAAGATTGAGTTTATCTCTTTAAAGACTCTTCTTCCAGGAAGTAATTGGATTGCTAACATTATATACAAGATCTTGGGGAGTAAAACCATTTTTAATAACTGCAGTCTATCTTCAAAAGTCAGTAGGATTTTGTTCCACTTTTCCACATGTTTTAATTGTGTTAATGATGTCACTATAATTTATTGATATTAACTCATTCAAATCATTGCATAAGACAATTCCTAGATAATTTAGGGTTGCAACTTGTTCTCCTACAATATGATTCCTTTTAACTTGTACATATTTTGTTTTATTTAAAAATAAAAAACAATGATTTTGATCTGTTGAAGAGGATACATGAAGTCATATATTTCTCAGTTAGTGTATCTAATTCTTCTAGAGTTTCTTTAGAATTAGATAATGTTTGTAATATATCATCCACAAAAAGCATTATTTTTGAGTTATATTGATCATAGACATCCACCTTTTATTTTTGGGTTGTTACATATTAAAAGTGCAAGAATTTTAATAGCTAATGTAAATAGGACAGGTGACATGGGACAACCTTGTTTAGTGCCCTTTGTTATAGAAATAGATTCCAAGGTAAAGGGGTCTAATTTGATAAAAGCTAGATTATTTTTATATATATGCTTTATGAGATGAATAAAGGAGGGGGGATTCAAATAAACCTAGAACTTTAAATAGATATTCCCAGCTTAAAGAATCAAAGGCTTTCTCTATGTCTAGTCCAATTATCAGTGTTTCTTGTTTTTCTCTATTTAAGTGATCAGTAAGAGTAATTATCCTCTTAATATTGTCATGTGTATGTTTATTATGTATAAATCCAGTTTGATCATTATCTATTGTTTTAGATAATGGAATTTCATTCTATTTGCAAAGATTGTCATGAATATATTATAATCATTATATTGGTCTGTATGAGTTACAAAAATCTGGATCTTTGTTTTCTTTTAAGATTGGTGTAATTAAAGAGTATTTGCAAGAAGGGGGTAGTATTCCTTGTGATTTAATTTCTAATAATGTTTTATGAAAAAGAGAGATTACGGATGTGGGAAAAAGTTTATATAACTCCAAGATTATGCCATATATTCCTGGACCCTTATTAGTTTTACCTGCTTTTATCCTGTCAGTCATATCTTTATATAAAATGGGTCTTTGCAATTCTGACTTTAGTTTATCAGGATTTTTTTTATGTTGGTATGACTTGTCTCTAAATTAAATTGATCTATATATAATTTCTCATTTTTAAAATGTTCCATATAATAATGTCTGAATGTTTCAAGAATATTTCCTGTATCTGACACTTTCTTCCTCAGCTTTCCATGATATATATTGTTATTATTAGCTTTGGAATGTATTTTAACTCTTGTAGAAAAATTATGCAGGTTTCAAGGGGAATGGACAAAGAATTTACTTTCAGTTTTCCTAGTGCTAAATTAGTTTTATGTGTTAATTTATTATATTTCTTATTTAATTCCTCTATTTTCTTTTTAATTTCTGAAAAGTTTTTTTTTCATATTTCACCAAAAAAAGTTGAATTTGTAAGTCATGTAATTCAGAATCCCATTATTTAATTTTATTCTTGTACCAATGGTTTAAATTCACTATGGAATTTCAATAGTAGAGAATTATGATCTGAAAAGGGACATGGAATTATTGAGAAGTTAGTACTTTTTGCATGTAGATCCTGGGAAACAAGTATTTTATATAATCTAGTTTGTGTACTGAATCTATAATCTTGATGTGAATACAATAATGATCTTTCTTCCTTCAATTTGAACGTGTCTATTAAATGAAATGATTAAGTCTATTTTTTAAGTTTTTGCCATAGAGCATATTTGGAAAGGTCTCTTATTGGAAGTTTCAGATGTATCCAGAACACAGTTGAAATCTCCTCCTATTATTAGATTACCTTTGCAATTTTTAGTAAAAAAATCTAAATATTATTTAACAGTTTCTAGTCCAATACTGCAAAACCAATATAGATTAACTAATGTCCATATTATGTTGTTAAATTTGACTAGAACAAAAGCTATAAGACCTTCTTCATCTATGTATTTATAAACAACTTCAAATGTGATAATATTCTTTTCGAAAGAATTGTTACTCCTCTTGTCTTTGATTTATATTGTAGATCAAACTAGTATTACATATTCATTAAGGTTCCAAGTATATCTGTCATTTCTTTTAAAATGTGCTTCTTGTGTATTTTTTAATATTGTATATTTCATTATTTTGATCTTTTGCTTGGATTATTTAAGTCATTAGCATTTAATGATAATAGTGTTATATCCATATCAGATTATTACTTTCTTTTTTGCTTATTGCTATTATATAATTTCCTCTGATAACAGTAAATAATATGTTAACATGTATTTCTTTACATGATAAAGACAGGCTTGATTCCTTTATGAATAAGAATAAAATAAAGAATAAGTTAAGCTTAAAAGACATTTCTTTAAATATTGATAGAATTAAAGTAATCATTATAAGTTGAACAGTATCCCACTCTAAACATGGAATGCAAATCATTCCTAATCTAACAGATAGATGTTAGATTATCCCTCATACCTTAAGCAATCAGAAACAATCGAGCTCCATAAATAAAAGTATTATATGGAGAATAATTTGTAAAAAAAAAAAAAAAAAAAAAAAAAAATAAGTATATAACATTTTAAGTACATGACATATCAGAAAACTATTGCACAAATTATAAATCAGCAATCTTGTTAGGTTGAAAAATTGCTGATTTGTAAATAGTTATATGGGATTCTCAATTTATAAAAAGTGAACTTGCATAAAATAATATCTTAAATATGAGTCAGTATAAAACACAATAATATTTTATTTAATATTAACTATAACTAAGTTACTGTAGACAGTATATATATATATATATATATATATATATATATATATATATATATATATATATATATATATATATTCTAATTATTTTAAGTAATTTTCATTGTTGCCTGATATTTAGTTTCTTATTATGAATTGATAGATAGACTTTAATTATAATCACAACTGATTAACAAATAGTACTCAAGTATTGCATACAAACAAAACATTACAGTCCTATTAGCATTCAAAGACTATGATAGGTAAGCAAATCAAAAAATGTGTCAAATTCTGTACTTACTCATTGATTCTTTCTTTCCTTTAATCAATTTTAAAATAACAATAGATAAGTATGATAATAACCAGATATATTAGAAACTTCAATTTATATGCAGTTAAATTTGTTCATATGTAAATTATTATGTTTCCATGTAGAATAAAATCTTTGTTACTTTGACTTTATGTAAATGTTTTGCCCAGTTAGTAGTGATCAAGAAATTATACATTTTACTAGATAATCTGTATTTCATTTCATACATCTTAGACATTCTACATTTAAATATATTGACATGCATACTAAGTGATTAAATATATTAATACAAATTCTAATCTTTGCCACTTTGTAGCTTGAATGTATTGAGAAATAAGCAATGTGCAAGATAAATGGCAAAGGTATTAACTGCGTGTCAGCTATGGGGCTTTCAAAGGTATGATTATGTATAGTATATACAAATAACTGAAAAATGGTAAGCTAAGATGATGTTCATAGAAAGGGTAATGCAAATATGTAAAAACTAATTCTAAGATGTAAAAAATGGTTGCAATGCTATATGTATCCATTTACTTTAGTTATCCTGATACAAAGTATACGTAACAGGAACAATAATATGTATAGCAATGGCCATAATGGCATTATAACATGTGATATTATTTCTATTGGACTCAATGATTTCAGTTGTTTATTGTGCACTGGTCATATTATGCTGCACTATTTATATGTATAAATACACTATAGTTCTATTGACTGGTCCTACAGTGGTATTTTGTTTGCAAATATACATTTCTATATACTGTGTGGATTGTACAGATAACTTTTTTTGTATATTAGCAAAGAGTTCTCAAGGGTGGCCACGGTGGTGCAGCGGTTAGCATTGCCACCTCACAGCAAGAGGTTCTCCAGTTCGATTCTCGGCTGGGGTGCCTACTGTACGTCCTCCCTGTGGTTGCGTGGGTTTCCTCCGGGTGCTCCGGTTTCCTCCCACATCCCAAAGACATGCTGTAGGTGGATTGGACACTCTAAATTGGCCCTACGTGTGAGTGTGTGCATGTGTGTGCCTTCTGTGGAAGGTTGGGCGCCGGGCTGGCAGCTCGACACCATAAAACTCCACTGCCAATCATGAGCGGACAAGTGATCCGCTGTGGCGACCCCTAACCATGAAAAAGCCGAAAGAAGAAGAAGAAGAAGAAAGAAGCAAAGAGTACATATGATGTCACATCTTGTATGTTGTAGGCAGTGACCAATGGACTTAGGTTCATAGGTTCATAGGTAGGCACTAGGCTATTGGCCCAAGGTCCTATGTAAGCCTAACTAACAAGGTTTCCTGGCTTACACCATCCAAGAAAGTTATTTTCCTGTGCCACTGTCGAGCTGAGACACAGAAATGATCCCTGTGGTGTATTTCCTTTTTCCCAGCCACTCATCAGGATTTTTCTTGAAGAGTGCTAATGAAGAAATTTGCTTGACATAGATGGGTAGCCTGTTCCAGAGTATGGGAAGTCTCTGGGACAGGAATCTATCCCTCCAGCATGTCCTGTTTATTGTGGTGACAAGATTTATGTCTCTAGAGTGTGTAGCTCAGAGGGATTGGGATTTCTTTAGGTGTAGCATGTCCAACAGCTCTGGGTTTGACATAGCTTTATATGTTAGGCAGAGATCACCTCGGAGTAGGCGATATGCTATGTTGTAAAGCTGGAGTTTTCTGAGTTGGTCAGTGTAGGACATTTGTTTGAGACCAGTAATCCTCTTTGTGAGGTACTTCTGTGGCCTTTCCAGCTGCTGCAGATTTCTTGTGAGGTACATTCCAAAAGGGGTGTTGTACTCTATAATGGGTCTAATGAGTGTCGAGTAGAGGGGAACAATGTCCTCTTTTTTCCTGGATGAGAACTCTTTTATGATCAGGTGTACCACGTAGAAGGAGTTCCTGACTACTGTGGTGATGTGACTATCAAAGGAGAGACTACTGTCCACCTGGGTCCCAAGGTCTCTTATCAAGCATTCAGTGTTAAGTAGATTGCTGCCTATGTGGTAGTTTATGGGTACAGAGTTTTTACAAAAGGGGATGACACTGCACTTTTTGCCATTGAGCTTGAGGCCATGGCTCTGACACCAGGCGTCTGTCTCAGCAAGCCCCTTCTGTAGGATGTCCACATGATTTGGGGACTTGACTATGGCTCCTAGTTTGCAGTCATCTGCGAACTTCATTAGCCAGGGGCCTTCTGTGTTAGCCTGTACTTCAGAGAAGTAGATACCAAACAGGAGAGGTCACAGGACTGAACCCTGTGGTACTCCACTTGTCATCTTTTATATATTGAGTTATATGAAAACAGAAAGATTCATAACACACATATTTTATGTCCGTTTGCCTTACAGTGTCACAGTAAACTACAATAATTCCTTGTCATGTTTCTCGAGAACAGGATAGAGATGAGCATCAGACAGTTACATGCATCTAGACTACAACAGAAACATTATCCACACAACTGACCAAAGCAGAAGAAGTAAAGTATACAATGTTAACTTAGATATGTATATTTCGGCCAATTCTCTGTAACTAGAGTCACTGTTTCCATATCTAGTTAAGTAACACGACCCATTTTAAATAAAATGCAACTGCTGATTATCTGTGTCAAGAAAGAAAGCATTTAAACAATATGTTCCTAATTATTATTAGTCTCCACCACCTCAGCTTTGTACTGATAGAATTAATTCTGCAGCTAACAGGAGAATCTTTTTTGTTTATAAGTAATGTCTATTTTACCACACAACCCAAAATAACATTTCAAGCCTCAGAGAATGCAGGACTATACTACTTTAATAAATATCCTAAATTTGTAGAGACATCGAATTATAGCCAACATATAATGTGGTGGCTTAATGGCTAAGGTGTTTGCCTTACAAACCCAAGGTGCAGGGTTTGAGTCTCACAAGGGATAACTGGCTAAGCTTAAAATGGCTCGCAAGGGCAGTTAGCTTAGTAATAAACTATGAACTATGAACCTATGAACATATACAACAAGACCCTGCTGAGTACAGAATTAGCTATTGATAGCCTCCCCCTTCCTCTCTTCTTTCCTTTCACATTTCTAGATTGTGTGAAAATAATTCTAATGACAAATAAAATGTCACAAGATGCGATAGCAAATTACTGTATCTATAACACCCTATCAGAGCATGTACTGCACAATCACAATATTATGATTACTTATGTCACTAAAAGCAATACGTTGATTCCTCCATCTACAGAGTATATTATTCATCTGTCTCTTCAGGGAAGGGAACCACTCTGATTTCGCCATTGAGATCCACATGCAAATGAAACATTCATTTCATGTCATTTCCTAGCCTGTCTCCAAGCCTCACTACTGCAATATAAATTAAGTAGATAGCCCGAGGCATATAGACAACAGAAAGGGTCTTCAGGTATATAACGGTGACAATCATGCTATGCATGACAAATGTTCATTAAATTAGATATTTATCAGTTAGTTTAGCCATACTCATTACAGAAAGTTGACTTACAGACTGTAAATATAACCTAGCTGTATCTGTTTATCATGGCAACCCAAACGCTGATCAATTACTTCCAAGCAACGTGCGTATAAAGCTTAATGTGCTCGTGAAGTACTCTAAGTGTAAAAAGCTTCATCTCGTACATTTATCAATGCCTGTTTTTCCCTCCTCTCCAAATGCTATGTGCAGGGATACAAGAAGAGAAGCAAGAAAAGGAAAAAAAAAAAAGTCTGTCACTACTGTTAAGTTGGCGATAACCATCCCAAAACTTGTCCAATGACCCAGCACAGAGAGTAGCCACATCAGGCATACCACAAGCTTGGAAACAACTGGTGAAGCCAATAATCCAACAAGCCCAACAGTCAACCAAATTAATTTGATAAAACTAAAAGGAACATTGTTTGATAGCGAGAACATGCATATCTGCAAGGATTAAGACCAAATTGGGCCTGATGCTGCAGCGCAAAAAGGGCCTATTTTTTCTCAGCATTGATGCATGTGCATTCGACACTCACTGTACATGCACACTCAGACCGACCAAGAAGCCTTAATGTCTTGTGACGCAACCAGCCAGCCTTTATTGAAAATGAATAATAATAACGATGTGTCGATGTATTATCATAACAACTCAAGATTAACATCAAGCTATGTAACATCAACATTCAACAGCAATTGTCTGAAAAGTGCACTTATGCAGAAAAGGCTAAACCAGATCAACTTAACCTAGCCTACCTAGGCATATTGTCACTCTTACTACTGCGCTAGTGCTGCTTACTTATATTGCTGTTTTTCGAGCCTTAGCCAGCGCAAATTCTTCAATCGTGTCAGTGAAGTCAAGGCTGCACAGCAGCTCATGCTCAATGCTCATAAGCGCCAGCATGCTTAGCCTTTCCTGCCCCATTGAGGACTACAGCTCTCCTTTGACTATTCCCAACTTTGAGAAGCTCCGCTAGCCAGAAGCATTGGACACCATCATGCACAGATAGATGCACAACCCAATCTCGACCTTTGGAAATGTCTGAGAAAGATTCAACGATGACAAAAGCTTGTACATGGTAAGCTCTGATGATTCGTTCACAGTCACCAGTTTCTGAGTGCGCATAAATGCAGCAAACTGTATCAGCTCAGTGACCAGTGTGTCTTCCAAGTTATCTGCTTACTAGGAAATGAGATTCTTAGCTTTGTCCTCGATCTGCTCAATGCACAATGACGTTAGCTCTGACAGAACTTCGAATGTTTTACAAATATCCTCATACTCCTTCATCCACTTTTCCAGTTCAGCTAACAGACTGTCGATCATGACCAGATACGTTTGAGTTTTGAACGTTTCCCTTGGGATGAGGTCTGCTTCATTTGCAGCTCCTTCATCAGGCATTTGCTTTTGCTTATGGACTCGATGCTGATCAGCCTTGTATTCACCATGTTGAACCTTTTTGGTTGTCATCTGCTCATACAAGTCAAATCTGTTCCATGCAAACTGAACCGTGTCAACCAGTGATGCCATCAAGCCAGTTGCTGTATTCAGGCTGATTGTAAGATCTTGGATGCTAATGCTTGTACTGTTGAAATTGGCAAGGATATTGTTCCAGGCAGTTGCCATAACTGCTGTCTCAAGTTTGTCCATCCTGCGCAAAAATTACTCAGCCTGATTTATCGTATCTGCCTTCTGCTCCTTATCTGCCGCAAGCTCATCCAGGACTTCCTGAATGCTCTTCCACCCTTCTACCAGTGCTTCAACAGCATCTGCATGTTCACACCATCAGGTTATAGGCAAACCCTTGAGTGTCATTATGCAGTAATTCTTTATTCGCTGCCAGCGATATGTTGAGTCAGACAGGAATACATATAGTCCATTGACAAAATCGAAAAAACTGGTACAGCTACTGCAGCTTTCAACAGCCTGATATCCTACCAGGTTTAGGCTGTGGTTGCAGCATGGAATAAAAGTGGTGTATTTATATTCTCACTTCACAATTGCCTGGACACCATTGTACCGTCCTAACATGTTTGATGCATTATCATACGACTGGCCTCTGCAGTTAGCAATATCCAAGCCTTTTCCTTCGGAAAGTGCTAACCATCTGCTCCACCGTGTGTCTCATCATCATAGGCATGAATGTCTGGAACCGTTCAACTGAGCCAGATGGCAGAACGTACCGGATAACAATCGTTAGCTGATCGAGGCGTGATACATCACGTGTCTAGTCAATTGAGACAGAGAAATACTTTGCCTCCTTGTCTTCTTTCAGGATGGTGTCCTGCACCTTTTGTCCCATGAGCTTCACCAGTTCCTCACAAATTGTGGATGACAAATAGGAAACATGAGCTTTCCCACGGTTTGCATACTTTCTAATATGGCTAGCCAACAGAGTATCATACTCTGCCAACAGCTCAATGATGCCAAGGTAGATACCATCATGAGTGGAACATATGATCTCATCAGCGCTCCTTATAGCAAGACCACGCTCAGCTAGGAATATCAGAACGTCGATGAGCCACTTCAGAATCTAGCACCAGAAACACCGTTCTTCATCGACCTGTTTGGTGGCTAGGTAGTCAACACGACCAGTCTCCCTTTGTCGGCTTGCAAAGGACAACATAGCCTTGTGATGACCATTGCTGCTTTCATGCATTTTCATTCTGGATTCGTCTGCCCTCCAGTTGTCAAAACTGCCAGAAATGAAGTTGGTCACTTGAACAGCACTGCCGCTGAACAACTTGCAGGCAAAGCAGAACACCTTCCCTGTTGAAGGCAAGTAGCACAACGATTGTCTTCAAGATTTTTAGCCATTGAGCGGATGCGTACTCATGAAGAAGGTCTTTGTGCATCGATGTTGGAATGACTCACCTGGGTATCGACTGGCACTCTCATCAAACTTTGATTCAGTGTGTTGGCCGTCTTTTGGACCTTTCTTTGTCCAATATTCTTGACTGTCAGCGTCAATTTCACCCCACTGTCCCAAATCATTGGTAAAAGCCTCCAGCGTCGGTGCTAGTACTTCAGCGATAGCGCCTCCTTTCACCTCTTCTCTCTCCACTGAACTTTCCCGCTCTTTATTCTCTCTTGCCTCCACAGGTTCATCTTGCTTAGCCTGGTCTTCAGGAGCACTCGAACTCGCAATCGCATCCTATGCAGATGATTGAGACGAAGATGCTCATACTCCAAAGTATGAACTCAATTTTGGAATTTGCGCCAAAAGCTTTTCTTGTTCTGCTGCTTCTTTCCTTTTCTTTTTCACTTTATCCCATTCACTGAGTTGAGATGCCATAGTAAGCGTGTGTGAAACAGTACGAAAGATATCACAAAGTAAACTGTTTACCGTAAAATTGATAGCATTAACTTGAAATCTTCGGTTAACAATAAACACAACGATGTTATAGTTACATCACAGTGCAAAGAATAATAGTAACTGTATAATAAGTAACGCTGTGTATAGGCGTCTGAAAGTCGGACTCCAAATTTCATTCTAAGAATTATTTTGAGGTTAATATAGCAAAGGAAAACAGTTCAGCTTCTGGAAAATTCTCATCTGTTTTCATCCGGGCCTATTTCAGGAATGGGTCTAATGCTGCAGCATCAATAGCACCCACCTTAACCTGGCCCATTAACTAACTGTTGTATAATACAAAAAACTCACACTAACACTAGAAAGCAGTATACTCCAAAATTCTTTACACTATATTACTGAATTCCCTCTTTTAGTTTTAATAAATTATTTATTTATTTTATTTTACATTTGTTGACCAAGATAGTCTGACTGGATGCATGTCCATTTTCAGCGGAGGCCCGGGGAGAAAAGCTCCAAGGGTAAGCAGATACAGCATTGCATAATACCAGCATTACATAATACAAACAGACTATTTACAGAGATTACATAAGTAAGCAAGTTAAACAAGTTCCACAGGTTAGAGTTAATCCCGAGCGTAAATCAAGATTAAATTAAATTACACAGTAAGCTGGTTAACAGATTTTTACACATTTTAGTTAACCAGGCTTGATACAGTGACATAGCCAGTTAAGTGACAAATGTTGTTTGAGTCTAGTTTTAAATTGACCTAAGGTGGAAAGTAAGGTAATATCAGCTGGAAGAGAGTTCCAGGATCTACTTACAGAGTTTGCAAAGAGAGAGCCACCGGCTGTGCTATTAATTTTGCTAGTCTGAATTAGTAGTTTGTTAGAGGATTGAAGTGGTCTAGGATTGTTATAGGGGGTGATAATATTTTTAAGTGCAGGAGTATTGTTCGGATTATAGAGGATTTTATAGCCATAATCAGTTGGTTATACTGGATTAGGCTGGGTAGTTCAAGCCACCCAAGCTGATCTAGATTGATGCAATGATGTATCCTAAATGGCAGCCCTGTGGCAAACCTGGCAATGTGGTTGTAGCAAATTGAGAGTTTGTTAAGGACATTCTTGTTTAAATTCAAGAGTAGAGGGGATGCATACAGAAGGGTTGAAAGAAGGTGAGAGCGAGCTATGGCAATTTTAGCTGGAGGGGTTAGGAAGGCTTTTATTCTGTAAAGTGACCCTAGTTTTTTATTGATGGTTTTGATAGTTTGGTTAACATGTAGGTCAAATTTTAGATTATTGTCTATGATGACACCTAATAGTTTCGTAGAGGGGTCAGGGGAGATTATTGTGCCATTTGAATTTATGGTAAAGGTGAAAGCGGTAGACCTACATGTTGGTAAAAATAACAGCATTTTAGTTTTTTTGGGATTTAGGATCAGACGACATTCAGAAAGCCAGTTTTCAATTGTATTAAAGGTGGTCTGGGTAGCTGCCTATAACGCTATTGGAGATGTGGCCAAGCAAATCAGAGTAGAGTCATCAGCATATTGGATACAGCTGACTTTTGGGATGACAGTATAATGGTTGTTAATGAAGATGGAGAACAGCAAGGGCCCTAGTATAGAGCCTTGTGGTACTTCAAGGGTGTTAGGTAGAAGGTTAGAGAGTCTGTTCTGCCAGAGGACAGCCTGCTGTCAACCATTCAGGTAGGACTGAAACCATTGAAGGGCTCTAGTATGTAGACAGAATGTTTGCAGGGTGTGGATTAAACGCTGGTGATCAACCATATCAAATGCCTTGGAAAGATCCAAGAAGAGGGCTGAGGATATATAATTATTGTTGCGATTATGGTTTATCGTGTTGCTAAAGGCTAGGAGGGCTGAAGTAGTGCTGTGATGAGGACGGAAACCATGCTGAATGTCTGCCATAAGGTGATTCTGGATTAGGTGCTGCATGAGTTGTCTATGAATACATTTTTCCATAATCTTTGCAAGTGGAGAGAGTATAGCTATTGGCCTATAACTGGAGAATTCAGTAGAGCTGCCTCCTTTGTGAAGTGGGATTACACAGGATATTTTCCAGATGTTGGGAATTTTAGCTTCTACTATGGTTCGATTGATAAGTATTGAGATGGGGCAACCAATAGCATCAGCTGATTTTTGTAGGTACTCGGCAGGGAGTTAATCAGCAGAAAGTGTAGTGGGTTTTAATTTTTTGATCAAGGTACGGATAAGTGAAATGGCGACTGGTTGGAAGTTGAACGCAAGTAGGTTTCTAGGGGTGCTACTTTTAGGACCAGGGCAGTTAGGAGGTAGTTGGCTAGCTAGGGTTTGAATCGTCTCAGTAAAGAATCGGTTAAAACTGTCAGAATCATCTTCAGGGGTTTTATCAATAGTTGCAGCAGGGATTGGGGTTGAAGTTTGTCCAGGATGTAGTAGATTATTTAAACCTGCCCAAAACTTCTGAGGGTTTTTTTGATTTACTGTGTGTAAATTACAGTAGTATTGTTTTTTGTCTTGTAAAATGGATTTTTTAGTTTCGTTCCTGGATTGCCTGTATTTAATGTGATCTTGGGGGTCTTTAGAAGAATGCCATAAAGTCCATGCTTTGTTTCAAAGGGTAATTTTGAGTTTAGGCTCTTTAGAAAGCCATGGTGCAGTTTTTGCCTTTATTCTCTTTGAACGAACAGGTGCATGCAAATCAAGGATCTCAAGGAATTTGTTGTTAAAGTATGCTACTGCATCCTCTAAGGGGAGGTGTTTTAGAATAGACCAATTACATGAGTTTAGTTCTTGTTGGAATTTGGCAGGGTCAAAGTTTATATTGTTTCTAACCTTCCTGAGTAAGGGTTGTTGGGAATTAATGGCTTTGTGCTTAATTACATAGGTGAGAAGGTGATCGCTTAGGCCATCAGGGAGGGTACCAGAGGTGTACAGTTGGGGGTGACTATTTATGAGTACCCAGTCAAGTATGCTTTCTTTTTGGTTGGGTTTACCTATCCTGGTAGGGGTGGATATGATTTGTGTAAATGCATGCAGTTTAATATGGGTGGTTGGGGATTCTGAGGAACAAGTGCCCCAGTCTATGTTAAAGTCTCCAAGTAGTAGGGTTTCTTGGGGGTAGTGACATGATAGCCAGTGCAGGATATCTTCAAGTGTAGATATATTGTTACCAGGGGGTATGTACATACAGATGTTATTATTGCATTTATTTTTAAGTTACAATTTGGTGGTAAGAATCTCTGAGTTATTAATCTGAGGTGGTTGTATTACATCTATTGTGACATTCAACTGAGATTTATAGAGAACAGCTACCCCACCCCCCCCTTCCTCGAAGCACGATCCAGCCTGTGTATGTTGTATCCAGGTGGTAACACTTCATTGTCTGTAGTGTTAGGTTTTAACCAGGTTTCAGATAAACAGAGAATCTCAGGGGAGTGGACATCCAGAAGTGCATGCAATTCATGTACCTTGTTATTAATGCTTCTAATATTGAGATGACAGGCTAGGAGAGAGTTAGTTGGCCTATTAATTCTAGGTTTGTAGCTTAGATTGCAAGTAGAGGGGGTATGTGTATCTGAAGTGGGTGGGCCAGGGTTGGGGTGAATATCACCACCAAGTATTAAATAAAGTCTATACTTGGTGATGAACTTCAGGAATCTGTTTATTAGTTTGTGGTAGTGTTTGGATCTAGAGCTAATGTGCCTGGGGTTGAGATGTTGATAGACTGAACAAGATGTTGGATAGGACCCGGTACTTTAAGTATGGTTAGAGGTGGGAGGATTTACAGCTGGGGTGATAGTATGGCCTTTTGGGACCTGAAATCCCGTCAGAAATTGGTTTTCATACAAGGTAAGGAGGTATGGTGTGAACAAAAGGGGTAGTAAAGAGGAGTATATCATTATCTGTGAGTCAGCTGGTGAGTTAAGGAACTGTTTTACCTGGTGATGCAACACCAGAAGATAGAGTGGTGAGGTAAAGATACTGGAAGGGAGATGGGACAAATGCCAAAGCTAATAGGTGCTATTAAAATGTAGGAGAAGAATGGGGGTGGGAGTAATTATCCCAGATGAAAGCAGATAGGATCTAGAAAGTGGGGGAGTGGCTATAGTACTATAAATTTAGAGGTACTGGGGGTGGGAGGAAATTGGGGGCAGGGAGGGGAGCGAAGAGAGCCAGAGCGCAGCGAGGGCGAACATAGCAGGGCTATTGCAGTTTACAAGGTTTCCTAAGGTGTCCTAAATCTATAAGGTAAGTATTATAGTTCATAATGTAAGAGTCAGTTTACTTAAGTTACAGGGGAAGGAGGCAAACACTCAGGTAGAAAAAAATGCCCTATGGCTGACCAAAATGGTGACTTGCTTAATTACACAGCACTGTAAGTGAAAGCTTAACAAATGTTTTTTGTGTGCAACCTACTCTGCTTAAATGCTGAGAGAAACTGATTGCAGTCCTGTAGAAACCGTTTTGTAGGGAACTGTAGAGTTTAATCTGCTTAAATGCTGAGAGAAACTAATTGCAGTCCTGTAGACACCGTTTTGTAGGGAACTGTAGAGTTCAATCCGCTTAAATGCTGAGAGAAAATGATTGCAGTCCTGTAGACACTGTTTTGTAGGGAACTGTAGAGTTCAAACTGAGTCACACCAGGTCAGCCAAGGGGGGGAAGAGAGAGGGAAATCCTAAGCACCTAGATTTGAAAAAAAATTTTAATTAGAATCCTTTAACTCAAAGAAACAGAAAATAGATGTAATTATCTGTATTATACATTTCCATTTTAAACATTTACTTAGTTACAGGTCAAATTATTGTAGAAACTTTGAGAGATTAGCTGCAACAGCTGTCTTAGAATCAGTCTTTTGTTTTTTTTTTCTTTTTAACATCAGTCCAGGAATTCATTTCTTTTGTTCTCTTCAAAGAATGAGACATTCATTCTATATCCTCTGGTATAAAAACTATATTGTTGTTTTTAATAAATGAAGTAGCTTCTTCTAAATCATTAAAGGTTCTCATCTCATTTGAATAAAGGATTTTAATCCTGGCAGGAAAAGCAAGTTGTGCCTTGAAGTTGTTTTGTTTAAACAGTTTTATTATTGGCCAAACTTTTTTTCTTTACAGTAGCACTTTGGTGGACTAATCATTGTCAAATCATATTAGAGTCTCTTTATATTTTAGAGCTGATTTTCTCCAGGCTGTTTTTAAAATTAGTTCCCTGTTCAGGAATAATAAAACATGTATTACTATTGATCTAGGAGGAATATTAGCTGAGGTTGAGGCAGATTCTCCTAGAGCTCTGCATGCCATTTCAATACCATAAGAGCACCCTTCTTTTAGTTCTAAAATTTCAGGGATCAAAGATGTTAAAAATGAAATAATATCCTCACATTCAGTATTCTCAGGAAGTCCGAAGAGTCTTAAGTTATTCCTTCTTTCTCTATTTTCTAAGTAATCCACCTTGTTCAGAAGCCAGTTATTCTCTTTAAGAAGAAATTCTTTTTGGCTTTCTTCTTTAAGTCTTACTTCAATGTCATTTAGGGAAGTTTCTATATTTGTTATTTTTGTCTGTTGTTGCTCTGACAGTTTCTTAAAGGCATCAGTTTGCTTTGATAAGTTAATTTTAAGATTTTCCAAGTTATCTTTGAGGTCATCCATCTTCAGAGACAGTTCTTGTAGAGTAGCTGCCATCAGTTGTATTTCTGTCTTCAAAGCTGTATCAGAGTGAGATTTCCTTGAGCTGCTCATTTTCAGAGGTTGAAAAAAAGTGTTTCTGACAGGAAAATGTTTATAGAAATCCATCAAAATTAGTACTTATATAATTTAAGATTTTATTAATACGTTTTTATTTTTTTTTTCTCAAAAATGTTCCTGTATATTTTAATAGTTTTATGGAGCTCTGTAATTTAGCTGCTTTCAGTTGGCCATTCGGGCTCTGCAATCCCTTAATACAATTGTTTTGACTAAATGGACACATTTAAATATATGTTATTTCTGTTAAGATTTCAGAATATATATATATATATATATATATATATATATATATTTATCTTATGTTTGTTCTTCATAAAATAAAATATATATTTTGATGAACTTACTTGAAGGCATCTTCTACAAGTATATTAAATGTGTTTGGTAGCTTCTACCACCTTTACCTGTATGAATATTCTTGATAAGTGACCTTATGCTGTAATAATAAATTGAATACATTGCCTGCATGCACCTGCTATTATAGCAAGAGTTACTTTGGCTGCGTTGGTTGTTAAATACTAAACAAAGAAGTAGTGCACAGGTAAGTATGGTGTGTGCACATTAGTATGGTGTCTGCAGGTAAGTATGTTCTGGGCAGATGGGTATAGTGTGTGCAGATAAGTATGGTGTGCACAAATAAATAGGATGTGCGCAGGTAGGTATGGTGTGTGGATGTTAGCATGCTGTGTGCAAGTGAGTGTGGTGTGTGCAGGTTAGAATGGTGTGTGCAGGTAAGAATGGTTTGTACAGGTAAGTATGTTGTGCACAGGTATGTATAGGTAAGTATGGTGTGCACAGGCTTGTATGGTGTGTTCAGGTAAGTATGGGGAGTGTAGGTAAGTATGGTGTACACAGATTGGTATGGTGTGTGCAGGTTAGTATGGTGTATGCAGATAAGTATGGTGTGCGCAGATAAGTATGGTGTGTACAGGTAAGTGTGATGTGTGCAGGTAAGTATAGTGTGTGCAGGTTAGTATGGTATGTGCAAGTAAGTATGGTGTGTGAAGGTAAGTCTTGTATGTGCAGGTAAGTATGGTGTGTACAGGTAAAGAAGTATGTGGATTATGAATTCTAGTGACACAACCTTTGTATTTATTGAAAGGAAAGACATAAGAGTTAAAAGAGTATATAAGACTGCATGCAATTTAGGTTTAGGGGAAGGGTTACTTGGGGAGATAGAGAAAGTCTTCTGACTGTGCAAGCTTAGGATTGTGTGGTATAACCAATAAAAAAGACATTTGTTTTGAAACTGTTACAGCAGATATGCAATTACGAAATGCTCTCTCTTTTTTTTTACTCATGTTACTCCTGTTACTCCTCTTTTTAAAATGATATTTTTTAAATAATATAGTTTCCAAAACTTTCGGAAAAAATCTACAGGCATGTACAGTTTAAATATTCATAATACGGACAGTTGCATTATGAAGTCTGATGATGTCAAGTAATAAATGAAACTACATAAACACTAAGACTTTTATTAGTTATTTGAGATGATGCTCAACCAAAGAGAAGGACAATGAATATCATTAAACAAGGAAATCATTATGCAATGTATTATTACTCTAGATCAGTATCTGGTGTTAGATTTGAAGCAAACTTGTTTCCTTTTTTTAACTTTTCATCCCAACTCAGCCTTGATCATTAAGCTTCCTCACCACTAAATACTCATTCATTCCCCTCATCCTGCATATTATGAATACGCCATATGACTTTGGGGTGCCATCCGTTTTTCAGTATAGGAATGCCTTATTTGTGACCAGTGCACCATTAAGCAAAGTATGTGAATGTGGGCTTGTTTGTGTGTTTTTATATATGTGTGTGTGTGTGTGTGTGTGTGTGTGTGTGTGTGTGTGTGTGTGTGTGTGTGTGTGTGTAGAGGTGTATTGCTAGGGTGATAGATCACAATTTTCCTATGTGTGTGTAGAGGTGTATTGCTAGGGTGATAGATCCCAATTTTACTACGTGTGTGTGTGTGTGTGTGTGTGTGTGTGTGTGTGTGTGTGTGTGTGTGTGTGTGTGTGTGTGTTTGATTACAGTTTTACTATGAACGTGTGTGTGTTTGTGTGTGTGTCTGTGTGTGTGTGTGTGTGTGTGTATGTGTGTGTGTGTGTGTGTGTGTGTGTGTGTGTGTGTGTGTGTGTGTGTGTGTGTGTGTGTGTGTGTGTGTGTGTGTGTGTGTGAAATGGGATAGATTATATTTTTATACGCGTTTGTGTATAAATATATGTGTTTCCGGGTGTGGGGGTGGGGCTGGATCACATCTTTTCTGCACGTGACTCCATTTCAAGTGACTGACATGCACATCTGCTGAAGCAAGGGCCTTTTATGCCAGGCAGTAAGAATGCATCATTAAGTATGCATATGACTATGGGTACTACATGAATGCACCTTGTATAACAAAGTGTCCATTTTTGGTTTACATGGTGCTTACTCTGTATTCATCTTTCATTGGGTATCAGTAATGCAATGGAATGGGTTGCCTCTTTCTTAGGATGGCCACACCAGTGTCAGCCATTAACTCCCTTCCTCCCAGTTTCTTGGGAGCTCATCTAGTTCATAAAATACTACTAAATCCTGTTGTCATATTACCTTCTCTGCTACAGAACCCCAAAGGCAAACTTGTTACAGGATAAGATTAAATAGGCTTGCATAGTCTACCTGTGACATACACCTGCATTTAAAGTCTTTTGTGGTGACATTATTCATAACAATATATGCTAATGTCTTAGAATATTGATATAATAGTCTATAGTGCATATGATTCAGAAATACCCACAGGATGAAATCATCCTTAGCAAGGAAGAATAAACCTGTCTGGTGGACATCTGCAATAAATAAACTATATAACAAAAGAAAGAAAATGCTGTCCAGGACCAAGAAGGAGCAGGTGCCCAATTGAAAGCAATCTCTCCTTAAGCTGAACAAGCAAATAAGAGCACTAGTGAAGTCATCTAAAGGCAACTTTGAGTCCAAATTGGCCACCTCTACTAGAAACACTGATAAGGCCTTCTTCACATATATCCGCAATCTCAAAGATAACATCCAGATCTGTTCAGAGGTGGTGGCCAAGGGCACCACATACACAAATGCTGTAGCTATAGCCAACCTACTGGCTGACAAATTCAGTGAAACTTCATCCCTCTGTCCCCCACCATCAGCAAATCAGGACATCCCCAGTACCTGCCCCCCTCCCCTTATCTCTAAGGAACAGATCATCACTGCTCTCTCAATGGCAAAAAATATAGCCTCCATGGGACCCGATAACATCCCAGGCTGCATCCTACATGACCTCAGGCATGAACTTACAGCATTATTAGGTACCCTATTCACCCAAAGCCTGAGTACCGGCTTTGTCCCAGCTGAGTGGATGACAGCCACTATCATCCCTTTGAACAAAAGTGGAACGTCCACTGATCTGGGAAATTATAATCCCATCAGCCTAACTAGCTTGATCTGCAAGGCCAGGGAACAGATTATAATGGACCACTTTAACAGGGACATTGGCAGCCTCTAAACACTTGCCCCTACACAGTTTGGATTTATCAAGGGGACATCATTTCTGTTAAATCTGGTCAACTTCTTTGAGACACTCACCAAAGCCATGGATGAGGGGAAGATGGTGCACACCATCTACTTTGTCCTGGCCAAAGCCTTCAACACTATTCCCCCACTTGGGCATAATAGATAAACTCTCTCAACTAGGCTTCAATCCATATGTTACTAGATGGGTAGCAAGCTGGCTTACTGATAGAATCCACCTAATGAAAATAGGAGAAGACATCTCAAGCAGTAGTCACTTAATGAGTGACGTACCACAGGAATCGTTCTTGGGGCTGCTGTTATTTGGGGTATACTTCTCTGAGGTGCAGGCCAAAACCAGTGGGCTATGGCTGACCAAGTTTGCAGATGACTGTAAGCTAGGCAAAGTCCATAACTCCCAACTGTACTGAATAACTATTTTTTTACCGAATTTCGTTATCCAAATATTTCTGAGTTAACCCGACGTTTTTAGTTTAAAATTTTTTTCCAGCTTTTTCAGCTGATGTTAGCTCAGTGAAATGGCCTGGCAGCCTGTTGGAATTAAGCTTAAGGGCTCAATGTGTATGCATTTCTGGGAGCAGAGCTGCCAGTTCCCAATTGTTAAGGCTAATGAACAGAGCAGAGCTGCCAGAATGGATGGAGCAGAGCTGCCGTGAGAACAAGCAGAACTGAGATGCCATTTTCAGGAACAAGCTGCGAGGTATGTGGAGCAGAATTGCCATTTTCATATGCTACGAGGTGCGAGGTATTTATTATGCAGAGCAGAGTTGCCATTTTCATATGTTACAAATTATTTTGTGTGTGTGTGTGTGTGTGTGTGTGTGTGTGTGTGTGTGTGTGTGTGTGTGTAAAATGCCTCTGGTGGCTAGAGAAAGTACTCAGGCACAAACCTGTACTTTGGGTAGAGGTAACAAGAGCCTAAATCCCTATCCACCACCACTTATGAAAACCTTACAGGTTTATGCCTCATATTTTTGTTCTGTTCTCATAAAAACTGTGTTTTTGCATTTTTGTGGCAAATCAATGAAGGATTGAATTCACTAAATTATGACAGGCATTTGAATTTCAGACTTCATAATCATCAGAAAATAAATGGTAACGCAAAACCTTTTATTCTAGCAATTTTCTAAGTTTATAAGAGCAGTATTTGAAAAGTGTCCCTATTTTTGGGGCTGCATTCCCCCATTATTGGTTTTGTCTAGTTTTTTTCTGCTAAGAGGTTGAGAGCTATGGTGAGAAGTGAGAAGTAAATTCTGTATTCCCCCATTATTGGCTTTCTCCAGGTTTTTTGTGCTAAGAGGTTGAGAGCTATGGTGAGAAGTGAGAACTGAATTCTCTATTCCCCCATTATTGGCTTTGTCCAGGTTTTTTGTGCTAAGAGGTTGAGAGCTATGGTGAGAAATGAGAATGGAATTCATTAAATGATAGCCATTTAAGTTTCAGTCTTCCTATCCTTTAGAAAACTGCTGATTTGGCATACTGGTATGTTGATCTGACTGTAGTGTACAGGGTCCTGGGTTCAAGACTTTGCAGTGAAATGCATAGTGGTAACACAGTGCTTTATTCTAGCAACTTTCTAAAATTATGCAAACAATGTTTAAAATGTGTCCCTGGATTTTGGACTTTTACCCCCCCCCCAATAAATTTTGGCTTTTTCCAGATTTCTTGTGCTGCAAAGTTGAGAGTTACAGTTGAGTTTCGAGTGAATTTTACAAGGAGCAGAGAGCTTCAGGGGAAGAGAAGTTTAGTGTTGTTTATGCTGAGTGGGCCTGCATTGTTAATAGCATAACCGGTTAAATACTTGCTTTTGATGCAGAAGGCTGTGGGTTCTACTCTGACAGCATGTAGTTGCATTACTGAACTGTACGGTGTTGTACTTTTAAAGGGGGTGGATGTAACAAGTGAAGGGTGTAGCTACAGGTACAACAGAAGTGATAAAATGTGACATACAAGGGCATTTGTGCCTCAGTGGAAACAGCAAAAATTATCATTAACCCAAATTCAGGAACAGGAAATCAAAATTATGTTCTGTGCTGCATTATAAGAAAAATGTTTTTAAACAAGTATAATACATTTTCCTGCATTCAAGATAAAGCACATATTTTCCACTACAGACAGTGGAGAAGCAAGAGTGGCCAGTTAACAGCACCTGGATTACAGTGATAGTTTTGATACTTCAGGATGAATGTAAGAGAGAGTATGTCAGTACTTGGACTAAAAATTGGAAGTCTTAAAACATGCAGTTCACCTAGTTTATTTTGTTGTGCATTTACAGCTATTATAACACAAATCAGAATAAGTCAAGCAAACAACTGAAATTGAAAATAAGTTCAAGAAGCTGTGCAAGATGCCCATGGCTTACACTACTGTCATTCTATATATATATATATATATATATATATATATATATATGTGTGTGTGTGTGTGTGTGTGTGTAAGTAGACTTTTATGATGGAAATGTTCTGAATTGGGCAGTTTTGTCATTATTGGTTCATGCATTTTGTTTCATTGCCTACTGGAAACATTTTCAAACAATAAATTTAAAATGTGCTCTAAGTCTAAAAAGTGTGCTGTATTATACAAGGAATATAATATAATAAAGTCAGGAAGGTGTATTAAAGAGCACATGTATGTTTCCTGTTATGTGTGCAAGGGGCCTATGATTTGAAAACAGCCCAAAGTTAATCTTTATCCACCACTGGCCAGATGCATTTTCTTTGGATGTGGTGTGGGTTTCAATGCTGTTTCAATGAATGTGAGTTTCAAAGGCAGAGTAGTTTTAATGCTAAGTCTATATTCATTGTGAGACAGTATTGCTTTGTTTAGCAAATCTCTATTAGTGTTTGTGCATTATGCTATAAAATGTAAAAATAAAATCCAAATAATCATTTTAGAAGAAAAGTAGTATGCATGTTAGTGTTTATGGTAAATTGGGTGAAATAGCCAGGTAATGGGACATTGGAATGGCTGCAGGGGGACCCTGATGCCATATGTTGGTTGTCTGTTCTTCAGTTTACATTTGAAAGTTGGTATCCCACAATTCCATTGGAGTGGGTAGGGTTACATAATTATGTATCAAATTATATATTAATCAGCATACAGATTTGTACCCATTTTTCGTGGGCCTTGTCCAGATTTTTGATGTTTCCAGGTTGAGAGGTATGGCACAGACATCAGTTCCCCAAGTGATGTGGATGTCCTCTAAGAGGGTCTCACCCAAACAAATGACTGGTGCCAGAAATATGGCCTCAAGCTGAATGCCAAAAAATGCATCATCATACCCTTTGGGGAGAGTAATGTCCACACATACATTAATAAAAAGATCTTAAGCATGCAATCAGTCTTGAGCGATTTGGGCACCCAGGTTGATAGCAACCTAACTTTTGACCATCATGCTGCTTCCATTGTATGGAAAGCTTTCTACATGACCCATCTCATAAGTAAGGGTATCTCATCCAGGGACAAGGAAGTCATAACATCCCTGTATTCTTCCCTTATAAGGCCAATTATTGAATACAATGCATCCTTTAGCATGTACCTTGAAAAGCATATGCAGCAGCTGGAGAGACCACAGACGTTCCTCACCAGGAGAATCCAGGGCCTCAAACATTTGCCCTACACAGATAGTCTAAAAGACATGTTCCTCTACTCATTTTCATACAGACTCCTCAGAGCTGACCTCTGTCTGGCATACAAAGCAATCTCAGACCCCAGTGCAGATGGGACTGCTACATATCCGCAAGTCAAGCTGTACTTGAGAAACCTCTACGTGTGACTTCAACCTGCTCTGTGACATCAATAGGACTTGTTGGAAGGACAGATTTGTATCCCAGGGACTCCCCCATCTGTGAAATAGACTCCCTCTCTACATCAAGCAGAGTACCTCATTGTCCCTTTTTAAGTGCAACCTGGATAACTGGATGGGAAACAGATAATATACCTCTGGGATTCCACCTGTGTCCCTGCTGGACAGGGACTTTGGGTGCTGACTTGTCTAAACATGGGTTAAACTCTTTGCTAGGCTATAAGGGCCTCAAGGCCAATAGGCTAGTCACGTCCTATGGTCCTATGATCCTATAAATAAAGAACTTAATAAATAACTTAATAAATACTTACATAGTACATACTGGGCCATAATGCTGCTCCAAACATAAGACAGGTGTTTAACCAGAAATGTTCTTATAATTTGATGACATTACTGTTCACAGTATATAATATCATGATAAATTATGCTGTAACAGTCTGCACTATATGTGGTTGAAATTTAAGGAACTTAATAAATGATTATATTTGTATCTATTTTTATTACCAAACCACAAGAGAAGTAGAACATCTGGCTAGTTTAATTACAACAGAAATACATGTTACACTATTTCCAGTTTGTTTACCACAATACAGCTAATTTATTGCTCATAGGATTTTAGCCTAATTCCTTCAGGACTTGGCTGTTAAGCAAAAATGTATATATATATGTGTACCAAGCATGGTATCTGTACTACAAGCAAGTGAACTCTACAGAGATGTTATGGACCAAAAAGGTAAACACTTTACATACTAAGCCTTTGAGACATTGCTTCTCAACTTATTACACAGATCTGAAACTCGGTATCCCATGGACTAGAAGGAACTCACACATCCAGGTAGTACATTTCATATCCATAGCTGTGTGCTTAATTTAGCATTAACTTGACAGTACTATCTAGAATATTCTGAGTATCTTTAATCATCATTTCATATGTAAAATACAGTATTGATATTAAATGTTCTTTGAGCATCCTTTCCAGTAAATTATAATCCTGCTAACTATATCTTAAATAAGCAACATACAGATACGTCAGTAAACAGAATGAAATAAAGGCTGTAATTAGTGTTAAGAACTATGACCGTTATTAATTTATATAAATAAATCAGGAAATAGAAAGAAAACAGAGGCTGTAATTAGTGTTGTGAAGTTTGACAGTTATTAATTTCTTTTGCTAACGATATAATTATATTCCGAATTCTGTACCTCAGTTGTTCATTATTCCTGTTGAAAGAGTTTCTCTATCTGTAGCAACACATTATGCTTTTGTGTTAAAAAGAAAAAGAAAAAGAGATGGGAAAAAATAAAATGATCTAGACCCAAACAGTGGCTGCTGTGTTCATGAAACATTTGAAAAATGCCATATCGTTTCAGACAAATTTGAGCTATAAAATCTATCATAGTAGCACATCTGTTTTTCCTACTTAAATACAATAATCACAACTTGGTGTCTTTCACAGTTCTAAATCAAACCTTCAGTGCAATCATTTCTAATGTAACCTATTTAACAAAAACAACAGAAGCATTTGTATGATAAAGAAAATGCCCACAACCAAAAGGAATCGCTGCTCAAATGTTCACCAAACACCAAAACATAGAACAGTTTGAAGAAGGCACAAATCCAAGATCCACACAAAAATACTTTAATAAACCGACTCTTCAGTCCAACAAACATGAACAGTTAGTAAAATGACTGTGCAGTCCACTAACACAATTACAGCAACACTGCGTTTTCGTTTAAACAACTTCTTCAGATGGAGACAAATGCATACCTACACAAAACACTCCATTTATATACTCATTAAAATAATTAAACAATTAATTAATCAATAAAAGGGTGAGCTAGAAGCATCTACATTTAAAGAGCTAGTGCTCATAATACAATGAAATATAATATGTAGTATACTACCTTAATTTTAAAATATAACATAATTTTAAAATACATAATTTTGAAGTACATTTTAAATACATTTAAAATACATTTAAAGTAAAACAGTAAGAAAAATTTACATAAAAGGAAAAGAAAAGATGAAAAAAAAATTTTATAGCTTAGCTGATCTCAGCTTAAGCACAGGCACTAAAGAGATGGCATCATTTAATCCTGGAGGTTTGTTCGCCTCCAAGAAAAGCTGCCACAAAAGCTCCTTATATTCAGTCGAGGTCTCCCATGGACCACCCCTTACATCTTTTTCCACTACTTCCAACACAAAGAAGCTAAATTTGGCTTCCTGACAAGTTAGTTTGTGACGGAATAAAGCATTATTAGTAAATTTTATTTTCATCTCATAATAATGCTCATATATTCTATTCTTTAACTTCCTTTCTGATTTCCCCACATAAAATGCATCACAATGGTCACACAAACCTAAATACACTATCCCAGAGGTATGACAGTTAGCAAAATATTTGCTCTGAATCAATCTGTCCCTACTCTCTATAAAAATTGTATGCTTGGTACAGATATAGGGACATTGGGAACATCTTCCACACTTAAAGGTTCCCAGTTTACCTTCCTTTACTTTTTTCATATCATATTTACACTCTAAAATAGTCTTTAAACTTTTGCCCCTTCTATATGTACACTTCAAAGGCTCATCAAAAATACATTTCAAGTCTGAAATCTGACCAAACCTATACCATTCTTCCTCCAGAATCTTCCTAATTCTGGGTGCACTACCATTGTAGTCCACTACAAAATTACCTGTACCATCACTACTAGGCTTAGTGGATTTTATCACATTCAAAACTACATTCAAACCCAAAATGGGTTTAAATTTATCATCCCTACCTTCCCTAACTTCCCTCTCTATAGACTCAATAAGATCTTTAGGGTAGCCTCGATCCAAAAACATATTGTATAAAATTTTACAATCTTCATCAATTGATGTCATACATATTCCCTCACGTATTGGCCTTTAACAATACCTTTTTTCTGATGGTAAGGGTGAGCACTATTAAAGGCCAAATATGAATTTGAAAATGTTGCCTTCCTGAAAATCTTTGAATAAAAAGAACCATCCCCTTTGCCTATAGTAATATCCAGATAGTTTAAAAATTCTTTGTCCTCTTTGTAGGTAAATTTAAAAAAATCAGTAGAATCTGAGATGTACTTAAAAAATTCGTCCTTCGTACCCACCCATAAAAAGTGCATATCATCCAAGAAGCGCTTATAAAATTTCCAGTTGTGGGCATAATTTGAATTAATAATATATTTATCTTCCCAAGCTGTTAAAATTATATTAACATATGTGGGGGCACATCTTGCTCCCATCCCTACCCCCTGAATCTGTTTAAAAAATTCCCCTTCATAATGAATAAAGTTATTATTCAAAACTAAATCCATAAGGACTAGAATCAAATAAAAATCATTCTTATTAAATCTACCATATTTTAACAAGGCTTCTTCAAACCGCATCATCCCATCATTGTGTGGTATAGATGAAAAAAGGTCCACTATATCAATAGTAATAAAAATAATATTATCATCATAAAGAACCTGTGTTAAGCTACGCAATAAATCCCAAGAGTCTTTTACAGTCCCCTGGCCTCCCATAGATAAGGACTTTAACTTTACATCCAACCATTTAGCCAGCGGAGCAGTAACTGAGCCCTCTGATGCGACAATAGGTCTCAAGGGAGGATTTTCCACATCTTTATGTACTTTTGGTATCCCAAATATAGTGGGAACCTTAGGTTTCTCAACATAAAGATATTTAAAAGTTTCAACATCAATTGAACCTTCCAAAAGCAAGTCATTCAAAACCACAAATATTTTCCTGTTACCTATATTAATCTCATTTATAGAGGCTCTGACATATTTTTCTAAATCCCCTAAAATTTCCATCATCTTAGCTTCATATAATATATTGTCCATAATAACAGAACCCCCACCTTTATCTGGTTTCATAACTCTCACTGTAACATCCTCCCTAATTTCCTTTAATAACAATTAATTAATTGTTTAATTATTTTAATGAGTATATAAATGGAGTGTTTTGTGTAGGTATGCATTTGTCTCCATCTGAAGAAATTGTTTAAATGAAAACGCAGTGTTGCTGTAATTGCGTTAGTGGACTGCACAGTCATTTTACTAACTGTTCGTGTTTATTGGACTGAAGAGTCGGTTTATTAAAGTATTTTTGTGTGGATCTTGGATTTGTGCCTTCTTCAAACTGTTCTACATTTTGGTGTATGATAAAGAAAATAATTATACTCGAGGAAGCAAAAACTGTATTTTGTTTCTAAAATGATAGTCACAGTTTTATAGAGTGATATGAGAAAACGGCATTATTCCAAATTTGAGGAGAAAGTATACATTGATAATGTTATAAAGCTGATTTGCCAAACAAAACACAAAATCATGCCTAAGATAAAAGAGCCATAATTTGGCACCAGTGAATGTAAGCAGTAGAAATGTATAATGTAGCAAAGAAAATAACTATACCGAGAAAGAGTAAAATATACTTCTTTAATGTAAGAAAATTACTTTTAACTGGACCAAAAATATGTATGCGTATATGCATATATATCTTTACTGTATTTATGAGCCTAAAGATTCATATTGGCTCATAAAAGGCACTTACTTTGAATACAAATGACTTGAAAAAACTTCTGTGAAAGCCACTTACAGAAATCAAAAATTAAAATGATATTTAGCCCCCTTGTACTTCCCATTTAGAACCATCATGTTGGTGATATATCCACCCCTCATGCTTATATATACCTATGATGTGTTTGAACAACTGTAAGTTGTTTTAACAATTGTAACTGCAGTAAGTATCATCAACCAGCTGTCTGGCTTCCTAACTTAATTAGATCTGCTGGACAAAACCTATTTTCAGAGGCAATCTAATGAGACATTTCTTAATACAGCTTAAACAGTGTAATGCCTCCTTAGAAGAGAAAACATTTTACATATACTTAGTTATGAGGCTGAACTTAACAGAATAATTGTTGTATCACATCATCAAACAAACTAATATATTCAATTCAAATGTACCTTATGAACTGTAAAAGCATTTGCAGTGAATTTATATATAAGAAAGAAAAAAAAAATCACCTAAGTAGAATTATGTAGTAACAGTAAAAAAGGTTCCTCTGGTGGAATATATATAGTTAAATGCTAAAAACTTCAGTCCAAATGGTCATGACTTCACATTTCCTGAACTATTTACTGAAATACTAATGCAAATACAATGCACTGACAAATCATGTGGATATGTACTTTTATTTTCTAACTTCAGACTGTGATCAACATTTGATACTGACTGCATGTCTCTGTAAAAGTTGCAGTTCTAAATGTCAAAATCTGACTTAGGGGTGAGAGGTAGGAGCTCACAATCAGAGGATTCATTTGGATTTTAAGCAAAATAATTGTAATGTCATGCATATATAGAAGAAAGAGAAATATATGTTCATTTATTTTCTCTTTCAGGAATCAGACCTTGGTGGATGGTATAACTAGCAATGCCAATTCACCAGAAGTTGTCCGCAGTGAAGTGGATAGCCTTGAGGTCATTAGTGACAGGTAGGTGAAAATATTACATGAGAATTCTTAGTAGCTGGAGTTGTTTATTTGATACTCTATAAACATACCTAGATTACTGAAAGTTATTCCTTATGTGTTTCAGTGACATAAGCATCAGCACTGACATTGGGAATTGACTATTTGAATCGGATAATCTCAGGGTGAGGATATACCCTAGGAAGTTTCCAGAATATAGAATGACACTGCACTCACTGCTCAAAGCACAAACGTTTTTGTAGAACCTGAGAATGGCATACTGGGTACACTCTGGAGTCAACGTCAAATGTGTGCAACTGTAAATGAGAGAATAAGTTTGCAAATTTTTGTTATTATTCATTTATTTATTTAATGTTTATTGACTGGGAAAGTCCGACTAGGTACATGCCCTTTTTCAGTGGATGCCGGGGGGGGGGGGCACCAAACAAAATAAAGATTGTTACAAATAACAAATTATCCAATGCATAAGCTCATACAGTAGTGCCACATACAATAATAACAAGACATAAATAGAGATATTCAAGAATAGACAGAACAGTTGACTATATAAGAGAAGGGTGGTAGGAAGTAGTTATTTTTCTTATTTAGATAGGTATGATTAACAAACAGAGAAGTAAACTTTGAGTAGGGTGTAATAGAGAAGTTCAGAAAGAAAGAAAGAAAAGAAGGATGAGGCACAGATGAAGAGACAGGGGATCTAGAGAGAGAGAGAGAGAATATAGGGGGGAAATAGATGGGAAAGACAGACTCCTATCAGGTGGAGAAAGCAAAGATCAACAGTGTGGTGTAGTGAAGGAAAGCCTATAAAGATGGCAGGAAGAGTGGAAAAGGAATAAGCCAGGTGTAAGGCAGGAGCAGAGCCAAGAATCAGATAGGTAAGATTTGAGGAGAAATTTGAACTGTAGGTGATTTGGTGTGGTAAGTATGTTTTAGGGGATTGAGTTCCATGTTCTTGCAATGCAGTTAGAGTAAAGAGAATCACCAGAAAAGTTGTTAGTATTTGTGTCTTGTAATAGGAATTTGTCAGAAGATCTCAGTACTCTTCTATTAGATTGGGGTTGAAGATACCCAGATTTGCTCTGAGGTGCTGCACAGTAGTACCTCCTAGACTGAGCCAACAGATATTGTTAACATACTGGCTGACAGATTCAGAGACAACTTTACCCCCCCTCCAAAGGACCAATCTCAATACCAGAAGAGTTCCAGGCACCCAGCATTAGTGCAGCACAGGTTAAAGCTGCATTGTCCAAGGCCAAGAATACAGCTTTCATGGGACCCAACAATATCCCTGGCTGTGTTCTACATGAATTACAAAGTGAACTGGCACCACATCTCTGTGCCCTGTTCACTCACAGCCTCACTTCATGCTTTGTCCATACCAAATGGTGCACTGCTACAGTCATCCCTCTCCATAAAGTAGGAGTGACTACAGACCCTGGAAATTATTGCCCCATTAGCCTGACAAGTCTGATATTTAAGGCTATGGAGTGCATCATCATGAACCCAATTAACAAGGATATAAGCAATCTCCAAACTCTAGATCCCATGCAATTTGGTTTTGTGAAAGGTAGATCATGCCTGCTCAACATGGTTGACTACTTTGAGTTAGTCACCACAGCTTTGGATGAGGGTAAGGCAGTTCATACAGCCTACTTCAATCTGGCCAAGGCATTTGATACCATTCCTCACTCAGGAATTATTGATAAACTCATCAAACTTGGCATCAACCCCTATATCATTAGGTGGGTTGCAAACTGGCTCACAGACAGAACCTACAGTGTGAAACTAGTGGACTCCAAGTCAGACTGCTGACCAGTCATGAGTGGAGTCCCACAGGGATTGGTAATGGGTCTTCTCCTGTTTGGCATCTGCTTCTCAGAAGTCCAGGCCAAAACAGAGGGACTCTGGCTGACTAAGTTCACAGAAGACTGTACGCTAGGAGCTATTATTAACTCCTCAAGTGATGCAGACATCCTATAGAAAGGCCTCACTGAGACAAATGACTGGTGTTGAAACCATGACCTTAAGCTTAATGCCAAAAAATGTGTCTTCGTCCCCTTTTGGACAAACTCAGTTTCCACTAATTACCACATCAATGGGAGCCCACTGAACACTGAAGACATTATAAGAGATCTGGGGACACAGATTGACAGCAACTTTTCCTTCGACCAACATATTGCCAATGTGGTCAGAAAGTCCTTGTATTTGACACATCTCATTACCAAGGGTTTTGTATCCAGGAAGAAAGAGGTCATCATTTCTCTCGACTCATCCCTCACTAGGCCAGTCATCGTGTATAATGCCCCATTTAGTATGTACATCACTAGACACCTGCAGAAGATGGAGAGGTCACAAAAGTACCTCACAAAGAGGATCCTAGGCCTTAAACACATGTCCTACATGGACAGACTCAAAAAAACTTGTTATTCTCTGTCTCTTATCATCTACTAAGAGGCAATCTCTGTTTGATTTACAAAGCCATGTCTGATTCAGCTCTGTTAGAAATGCTACATCTAAAGAAATCCCAATCCCTCTGCACTACATGCTCCAGAGTCCTCAACCTCATTACCACAATCAATAGAAAGTGCTGGAAGGACATGTTCATAACCCAGAGACTGCCCATGCTCTGGAATAGACTTTCCATACTTGTCAAGCAGAGCACCTCACTTGCCCTCTTCAAGAGAAATCTTGATGAGTGGATGGGAAATAGAAAGTTTACCCCAGGGATCACTGCAGTGGCTCTACTTGAGAGAGGCACTGGGAACTAGCGTCAGGCGGCACAATGCCAGGGCACTTCTTTGGGCTAGGCTTGTAAAAACCCCAGGGCCATTAGCCTAGTACACACCTATGAACCTATGAATGTAAGTAGGTTTCAGACTGCAGGACACCTGTTTGGGAGGTAAAGTTAGCCGTGAGCCATAGTGAGTTGGGTGTATGTCAGGTAATTGGGGAGCTCAAGCAGTTTAGTTGGCATAGGGGAGTACAGTGATGGGATCTATGAGGAGAGTTAGTTGCAAATCTAGCAGCTTTGTTGTAGCAGGCATCTAGTTTTTCCAGGGAAAAGAAAAAGTGGGCCATTATTGGGAATTTGCCTTTTTCCCCACTGTAGTGTGATCTCGGAGTTGGTATATTTAGTTAGGGGGAATGTGGGAGTGCAGCCACCCCACCTGTGTGGGTTTTAAATGTTGTTGTTTTTGTGATGCTGGCTTGGTAGGTCAAGTGTTTATTTCCACCTGGGAAAAAATTTGTGTAAATGCATGTTCAATGGAGTGAGGCTTTGATGAATAGGGCTCTAGAAAAAAAGGATTTGATGATTAGGGTTTTCATCGAAGTGAAGGAGACGCATATGTGCATGTGTGTGTGCACATACATACTGTTACTTGGAAATATTTGAACTTCTCTGTCATTTATCCATCTCATGACACAACCACAAATGTATTTCCTACACGTACATGAAAGTTAGTAAGCTGTGAGCTGGAAAAATCACATTTGAATCAATTTAATTTAATGAACTAAAGTTTGAGATGGAGTGAAGTCCTGAGTATGATTCCATCTGTCATAATTCTGAATGTAGCTTCATTTCTGTCACCTATCTGTAAATGTAATTAGTTGTTTCCTAAGGCAAGGATATCAGTAAAATAAATGAGAAGCTACAACATTGCTTTTTTTTTTTATTTCTCCAAATCTTCTGGGTTTCTAATGCCATGATGGGAATGGACCCCATTCCTAAGTCAAAGTACGATTCAAATTCATGAAATTAGTATTGTTTTACTCTTTGATGTCAGCCAGTAGTGCTCTTTGCAGCACCCACAATGTGCCTAGCAGTGACTCCTTCTGCAATTTGTATGGGGTTACATGGATTGATAACTTATCTAAATATGATTGTAGACTCTTTTTTTATAAAACCCATTGCTCCTACTACTATTGGAACTGTCTTGGTATCTTTCTTCTACATTGCTCTGGTTTCTGCCTGCAAATCCTGATATTTTATGACTTTGTGTCTCTCTGTATGCAAGACACTGTAGTCACTGGGTGTGGTGATTTCAGTGATCAATGCTACTTTTGTCTTATTTTCCTGGACCACTATATCCATTTTTCTAGCATCTATCTTTTGAATTGTTGGGAATGGATGATTCCATGTGATATAAACTTCATCATTTTCTATAATACTTTGTGGCTCATGTTTTCAGTGTTTTTCAACCACTTCAGTACCATAAAGTTTGCACAATCCCCAGTGCAACAGTCTCACCACACTATTATGCCTTTCAGTATATACTCCTTCTGCCATTAGTATGTCACAACCAGCAACAAGGTGTGTAACTGTTTCCAATTCTGTTGTACAAAACCTACATTTGTCTGTTTCTCCCACATGTTCAATGGACTTTGTAAACCAACGTGTATGTAGCCCACTATCTTGGGCTGCCAATATTAACATTTCATCTCTTGGTTTAAATTTGCCTCTCCTTAACCCTTCCTGCATTTGTTCCTTATCAACATGAGGTTTTTACAGAAGTTTTCTATACTTGCAAGTGTATTTATGCTTTTTCCATATTTCTAACCTTCTCATCTGGTCCTTCACCTTATATTCTTTCTTTTGTTTTTTGGCACATTCAGTTGCTGCCTGATTTTTATCTACTTGTGGTTTGATTTCCTTTCCTGATTGGTGTCGATATGCTTTTGCCAGCCTAAGCAGGGAAGTCATCTTAGATTTATTCTCCTCATGTTTCAAAACATTCACTACTTTTGGGTCCTGTGAAGTCATTAGATATGTATGGAGTCCCACAATTGCAGGACTATACATGTAGTCAGTTTCAAGGAGGTCCATCCCTCTTTCATATCGGAGAATACATAATCTTGGTATGCACATATTTTTATAAATCATTTTGTGAGCATAAAGCATCCTTCTTGTTTTCCTATCTAATCTATTCAGCACATTTTGGGCCAATCATTCACAACAAAAGTGTAAGTTAGGACAGAAAAATGGTTTATAGCTTGGATTTTGTTCCTAGATGTCAATGCTGTTTTCAGGATTAATTTAAGTCTTCCAAAGTACTCCTTACTAAGTTTTATTCACGTGTTCATGTTTTATTATTGATCCTTCATCATTTCCCCAGTATTTATACAGTCCCTCTTGCTCGAGTTCTTTTGCATCACATTCTTGTCCCAAACTGATGTTTTCTTGGTGCTGCAGTTTTCCTGCTCTAAAGGTTGCTTTTGCACATTTATCAAGACCAAATGACATTCTTATATAATCTGAAAAAGTTTGGACAACTTGCATTTGTGCTTCCAGTTTCTCATCTGATGAGCTATACCATTTGAAACCATTGACAAAGAGAAGATGAGAAGTCTTTGCACTTTGTTGTTTTCTAGCAGCCAAATTATAGCCATGACCTAAGCTGTTAAGTAGACAGTTTAATGGATTAAGGGCAAAGCAGAATGGCAGCAGTGACAGAGAGTCACCTTGGAATATCCCCCTTTGGATTTTTATCCCTGGAATAATAAGTTGTCCTTTATCATCGCTTAATTGCAAAGTGGTCCGCCACGGTTTCATGGTCACTGTAATGTAGTCAATCAGTATAAGGTGTATCTTATACATTTTAAGCGCTCTTTTATCCATGAATGTGGGATACTATCAAAAGCTTTTTTATAGTCAACCCATTCGTTACTTAAATTCTTCCCCTTTTTACAGTTCTCCACTATGACTTTATTTAACAACAAATGATCTTTTTTTCCATATGACTTTCTTTTATTGCCCTTTTGTTCTACTGCCATAACTGAGTTTTCTTCTAAATAACTATAAACTCTGTTGGCATCAGTTCTAGTATATAGTTTATACAATGTCAGAAGGCAAGTTTTTGGTCTATAATTTTTAGGGTAGCTTGCAGGTTCACTCTTAAGTAGGATCACTGTTTTTCCTATTGTTGGTCAGGTTGGTGTCTGTTTGGGGTACACATATAAATAATTCTTAGTCATGGCTAAATCTTCATGGAAAGATGTTAATACTTTTAACCAGAAGTTATTAGTACTGCATCTGGGAATGAGGTTTTCCAATTAGAGGCTTTTCTTAACTTTGTTTCAATATCTCTGGTTGTTACTTCATCCCATTTCATATCCTGTACCTTTAAACTTCTTATTCTTTCTTTGACTTCTTCTATCCATTTAGCATCTTTGATATGTTCCATAGAATATTCATAGATACCTCTCCAAAATGTAGCTATTTCTTCTTCTTTTTGGTAGTCTTTCAATTCCTTTTATCTTATTTCCCATTTCTATATAAAACTTTTTTTGGGTCATCAATAAGTTGTTTATTTTGTACTTTTCCTTTATATTTGTCTATGTATCTTCTAAAATGTTCTGCCGTTGCTGAGATTTTTAGTTTATTATTTGCGATAGTGCATGATAGATCTGTTCTAATATTGTGTATTGCTTTTATCACATCTATCTTTCTGAGTAGTTTTGTTGATCTGCTCCTTCTTCTATACTCTTATAATAGTGACCCTTCTTGTCTTAGTTGCTTTATGGTTTTCTCTATTTGATACTTCCATGATGGTATTTGATTTCTCCCCTTTCTCTCCCTCACTACCCTGTGTTCTTGTGGTAGAACTTTATCAGTTATTAATTTAGTTGCACAGTAATATATCCTGTATACTTCTGTTATATTGCATGAAATTCTGTGGACAGTCATAATTAGTGTGTCTATTTGTTTTAACAAACATCTGACTTTTTGTGTTTTATTAACCTTCTGCAGTCTATTTCTTTCATTGATCTTAATGCGTCTATCTATCTCTATTAAATCAAACAACGCTTCTCTTAGCTCAGTTTCTTCTAAACTGAGGGCAAATTTTTTTTTTGTTTTGCATTTTCTGCGGGCATTCTATAAAAAAGTTTTATTACATCTTCCTGTGGCACATTCCCTTCAATTTCATCCTATGCCATCCATTGCTCTGTCATAAGAGAACTCACTGGCCTATCACTCCTCAACATTAACTGTGTCAGAGTTTCCACAGTTTCCTGTTCCTTCTCTTGCTGTCCAGCTTCAGGTGAATGTTTATAATGGTTTACTGTGGAAGGCTCCAAAATATCTTCATATGGCACCTGACCAATTGTTTCCCATTCCACTGTTTTCGCCTTAATCTGGAGTTCCATTGCTCTGTCCTGTTCTGATGGTTTCGGAATTAGATTTTCTAGATTGAATCCCTCACTTTGGAGGTACTTCATGACCTCAGTTTCTACTTCTTTAACGTTTCCATTACTGATTTCCTTTTCTTCTTTTCCTCTTTGTCTTCTTATTTTTTGTATTGTAAAGTTTTCTCTTCCATAGTAAATGTCCAGGTTGTTCTTAAGAATGTCTAAACTAGTGCTTGCTTTAATATAATTTGGTAGTGTATTCCATGCATCAGCTACTTTCTCAGACATCCAGATAGTACACATATCATTCCTATAGAATCTTCTCCATAGGTTGTCTGATTCTCTTCTACCTTTTTTTTTATGGAAGCATTTTTATTGAATTAAAAAACCCAGATAATTGGGTTTTGAATAACAATAGAAATGTATAACAATATATAAAAAAATGACCAAACTATTAATAAATCATAAACCTCACAAAACAGCTATTTACAAGGGTGTCTACTAAAGATATGATATATAGATAGCTAGGTAGATAGATAGATAGATAGATAGATAGATAGATAGATAGATAGATAAATAGATAGATAAAATAATGCAGTGTGTTAACAATACTTCTAAAAAAATCAGTCATATTTGTTTAGCAATTCTTTTAATTTTTCCCAAATGTTATGTATGAAAGTGATTCTTTGAATCCTTGAGTTAATAGTCTTGAGTTTCAAAAGACAAACTCCATTCAAGAAGTTGTAGATCTCGTTAAAAGAGGGAGCAGTTTCATTCTTCCAATTTCTTGTTATTACTTCTCTTGCTACCATTAGTATGCTCCATAATAAAGGATATTTCATTTCCTTTACACATTTAGGAATAGGAGTATTAAACATAGCCAGAGATTGTGTCAGGGAAAAATTGTCTGAAAAGAGGGATTGCAAGAATGCATTAATTTAATCCCAAAAAGTTTTGATTATACCACAATCAAAAAACATGTGTTGCTAGTCAGCTTTAATATCTAACTTGCATCTCCAACAAACTTTTCTTGTGTTTGACATTAATTCAATTCTATGTGGTGTATAAATGTATCTATACAAACATCTCCATGAAAATAATGTCCATTTAAGTGAGCTTGTAGTCTGTTTTGAAGAAGATAAAATAATATATTTAACTAGTTCATTAGCAGATTTATTATTTATAAGATTAAAATAGTTCCAATAGCTTTCTTGTTTGAACTCCAACTCTTTTTGATTACTTTGTATAATTTAGAACAAAAGACCCTTCCCAAAAAATTTCTGATGTACCAGAAATGATAATAAATCAATTAACTTAGGGACTGATCCCCTTAAACTAGGTTGCATTAAAGTAAGCTTATTTTCCATAAACTATCTACAGTTCTGTAAGTGCAACCATATATCTTTACCCAAATGTTATTTGTTAATAACATAACATAATGAGCAACATACAATTTATCTTTATCTATTTGTTGAAACCAGTACATAAATTACTTTCCTTAAAAGCATTCATAGCCTGTAAATTTAGAATAGACATATTATTTTGAGTGAAAGCTATTGATTAGTATTGTTTAGAAAATAATCTTTTAAAAGCCAGAACAAAGGGCTACTTAGATTCAAGTGGAAATTAGTAAGTCTAGTTTGACAACAAGGGGCAGAAAATATAGCTCCAAATCTAGTAAACATATACCTCATTTGACAAGCATCTATTATGATAGTTTAATGCAGTTTTGGGCTTATAAAAAAATCACAAGAACCTTAAAATTAAATAACTAAACTTTTTAATACAACTGTTAGTAGGAGAAAGAGATAATGACTGAATGGTGTATAAACTTTTGGGCAAAAAAAAAATCATCTTAATTAGAGAAACCCCAAGATTTAAAAAAATCTGTGTAGGCACCGTGTAGAGCCTAAGCATGTTTGTGTGTTGCAGTGTGTTGTTCAGCACTGCTTATAGGTAGCTTAGTGGTATATGTGAAGGTATACCAGATTTCTTAATATCCTCATAGCTAAATGAGGAGAGTTATGGCTTCAGGTGCAGTGGGTCCAGGGTTTAAATACATGAAAGGGAAAATATGTATTTAATTTTGATATACATATAATGCTTTTTTTATATAAAAGATGGTCTCACTGCACTCTGCTAAGCTCTGCCCAACTCTGTGTAGACCTGATAAGCACTGCATAAATATGGTAACAAACACCGATGTTTGTGCAATGCTCAGCTCTGCTTGGCTTGCTGTACATTGTCAAGTTCTGCTCAGACCATGGTTCTGCCAGTTTACATGCTTCTCAGCTCAGCTGTGCTGGTTTGTGTGGTGCTAAGTAATGCAGTGCTTTTTTGAATGTTGCCCAATGATGTGTAAGGATGAAAAAACAGCCTATATTAAGCCCAGTGGGTGGGAATACAACAGAATCCATTGGAGTTCTATTAACTGAAGGTATACTATGGCTGGCGGTGGTGAAGTTGTGCATATTCGGGTGCAGTATTGGGGCATTCTGGAGTCCAGGGTCATGGCTGGGCTGTTCATGAAAAAACATGATGACAGGCTACTGCAGGATGGTTTCCAGGGCCCAGAGTATAAGGTGGAGGCCTGGGTCCAGCTGGCCAGAGAACTCACCAGTGTCACTTGTATCCCCTGCACAGGTGAGCAGTGTCTTCACCTCCATTATGACCTGAAAAGATGGAAGAGGGGACTCTTGGACACCTGGGTCCAAGAAGCGAGGGCAGGGAATACCCCACAAGTATGTAAGTACTTTTTCCTCTGTTTTACCAATATATAATCTGAATGTCAGCAAAACTGATATGCATAATGGTGTGCTTCTCTCTCAACAGCTGCAGCTGAGAGGGCTCACAATGTCGAGTTGCATGCCAGGTGCTTGGCCAGGTTGCACCATCAGTATGGTGAGTACAGATGTAATGCTAACTGTAGTGAAATAAGCAAGAAAGAGTAAAGCATCAACTGCAATAAAGTATATGCAGTAAAGTTTGTAGTGCAATAAATGTGGAAATAGAGGTGTATTGCAATAAATTAATAATGCCAACTGTGCTGCAATAAAAACATGAAACAACACCAATAACTGCATTAAAGTATATATAATAAAGTCTGCAGTACAATACATGTGGAATTAGAGCTGTATTGCAATAAATGAATAATGCCAACTGTAGTGCAATAAAAACATGAAACAATAACAATAACACCAAGTAAAATGGTATACATCAGGATTGTGTTGTCATAACTATTGCAGTAGAGATCTATGCATTGTGTCTGTAATATAAGGTGCTGCAGTCACGTGTAACACTGTAATAGCTGTAGAATGAAAATCTAATGGCTGCAAATTATATTGGTTAACTCATATAAGTTCTGTTCAAGGCTGTCTCTAGACCAGTATTGGTCACATAATGCTCTGTCATCCACAGACATCAGGTAATAAAGGTATATGAGTGAGGTAGCCCACTTCATGAGCTGATATTGTTTGTTGACTTTACATATATGATATTGAAATATAGCTTACCTACTATACGTGTTATTCTTGTATTTTATGCATGTGCATTCTATTGTCACTGCAGTCTGGTATAACGCTGTAGTAGTACTAACAGGTCATATTTTGGTTCCAGGTGAGGTCTAGGAAAATATGAGTAAGTCAGTAATTAGCAGTGACTGAGTAGAAGAGTTTGTTAAATGCTCTGTATGCAGTACATTTTGTTACATAAAGTCCAGGGTTCGAATCCAGCAGTATGTAGCACTGGGTCTTGGCACATCTGGTACCCAGACCTGTGCTGTCCCCTCTGCTGCCTCTGCACTATCTGTGGCATTGGATGGGATGTCCTCAGGGGATGGGGACAGCCTCCCCCTGGGAGCTGTGGTGGAGGGGCCATTGTCACTCAGGATCAACTGCCAGTCATGGTGTGCAGGATTGTTCATTACAGCTACGAACACCACCTGTGCCAGATTGAGAATATGCTGACTGACCTGGTGGGGCAGCCTATCCCTGGTTCCCAGCCTCCAACACAGCCACCCTCAGGGTAGCAAAGGAGCAGTTTCAGCAGTCCCATAGATGGGGACATGAGTCACACTGCTGCCATCTGGTTGCACGTGCGACTTGGATTCCAGAATACCCTCCCCATCCAAGGTGTTCACTCACATCATGTGTCACACACTGCCCCTGTCTGCTGTCTTGTTTGTCCCGTCTGTGTGCGAATGCATCCTCTCCTACCAAACTTGCCTCCCCAAATGTACGTATGTCCCTTCCCCAACATTCCACTCTCACCTTAATAAAAAAAAAAAAAAAAGAGGCACCTGTCCCCAAACGTAGCTCTCCATTTTGCACATGTGTCCACTGGACACAAGTAATTTAGTCCAATTGGCTTGACAACACAGTTATGTTGTCCTCACCCCTCTCTCTTCAGTTTGAGAGTCCAAATTCATCTACAAAATCCAAGTGTGCAGCTGTTGTGGTACAAGAAATGGATAGTTATGGTTCTTTCCTACTCCCTTCCTGAACATCCATACATGCCTTTCACTATGTATTTGTCCCCCTGCTTGCCCCCATTTCACCACTTTCCTATCTCCCTTTTTTATTTTTTTTTATAATTTTTTTTTAGAGTAGAGCTGTGCGGCACCACACAGCTTCACTTATCTCTGCTAAATAGAGATTTAATGAATAAATGTGTTTCTAACATTTTAGACACATGTACAAAATACACACCTCTGCTATGTTTTGGACCCAAGCCCATCACACCCACAGCACACTGCATTAACCTGCCACGCCATGCTGATTTTAATAAAAACATCTGTTTTCATCAAAAAGTAGTGATTACCACTTACAGTCATTAAGCATGTCTCAGCGGAGCAGCACATTGCTCCACACTGGCCAAACTGGAATTAAAATTTAGTGAGAAAAATAGGAGTGTACCTTATGCTGTCATGCAATAATACACCACTAGACAGCCAAATACATAAAATGGATGTAAGTGAGGCCTGTGATAGCAGGTAAATGTGATCTTGTATCAGAAACATGTAGAAAGACACCTGCTAAGGAAATCAATGGCAAAGAAAATGTTCAACTTGGACGCTGGTGCAGAAATACAGCCATAGAAAGCCATGCACATACCGATGGATGCAGACAATGTGTGTCACAGCCTGTATGTCTGCACATATACCTTGCAAATACACCTGTAGCTGCAGTGACTTAGTAGCTCAGTCTGTTAAATGCCTTGCATGAAGTACATTTTGCCACACGCAGTCTTGGGTTCAAATCCAGTCCTGTGTTGCACTTCAATTATATTATTGTGAATACAGCAATTAATGACTGAGTCATGCAATCTTCATTTGCACAGGTTACTGCTAACTAATGAACTACTATCTAGTTTTGCAAGTCAAAGTCCTGCAGGTAGAGACATACTGAACATATCCGTATAGCATAACTATATGTTACCTACTACTCTGTTATTGACATTGTTGATTAACAGATGTACCTAAATCACATGCCTCAATTGGACTGTAAAGGTACTCTTACACTGGCTCTGCCATAATGACATGGCTGCCACAGCTGCCACAGTTACATGTGCAGCTTGTTTTCCTCCAAAGTGTTCACACTTCCTCCTGTGTGTTTTAGGCTGCAATAACAGCTGCAGTCTGTAGCACACACACTTGTATGTAAAGGTAGCTACTACAGACCTACCATACCTCCCAACCCCCTAGCACAAGGAATACGGACACAGCCATACTTAATGGGGGGACAAAGGTACAGAGATTGGGACATGTTTTACAGTTTGCTCCTGCACAGATAGTAAGTTGATAGAATAACAGCTATTATTTTGGCATGCATATTCTGAGGGGTATGACGTTTGACAGTCAAATGTGTCTCTTCCATTACTGACCTCAACCAACAATGTTTGCCATTAAATTGCCAGATGACCACAATGTCATGGGACACTGACCACACACATGAGGTGAAACTGAGAACACACTGCATAAATCTCTACATTTGACAGTTATGGTACCTACCCTAGTCTCCACACCTCAGTAATGTCCAGCTAAGAAAAGGGCCCAGGTCTACATGAAGGCCTTATATATTCCACTGTGGTAGCATGTCATTGGATAATGATAGTGCAATTCAGCTGTTTTGGCTGCAATTACCAAAGCAGAGCCACAGACTGGTGCAGAGGCAAGTACCTGCTAATGAGTACTACCTTTAACTACCATAACTGGTTATGGGGAACAACTCTGTATAAGACTTGCCTCACACAGAGAGTGTATTTTCAAAAGATTACCAGAAGCAAAGTTCAGCAAAGGAGTACTGCACTCAATCAGGTATGTAATTGATTTCTCCATATAACAGGATGCAGATGGGAGGATGGAGGTATGGGGAATAGGAATTACAGCTGTAAGTCTGTCATAGATCTATGGTAATGATATGTCATTGATACTCAGCTGTCATACACCTACAGGCATGCCTCTCAAATGTCCCTGATTTCCACTCAAATCTTAGCTCTGTCTCTCTTAATTCCTCCTACAATGATTGGCTGTTGTAGGAAAGCTAGTGAATTACACGTAATACATAGTGACAATAAGTAAGGATGTATACTCCTGTAACATCAGATGATGTACACTAATACACCTCCTCTCAGTCTAACAATGTCTCACATAAATAGTTCTAACATTTTAAAAGTGTCACTGATTGTCCCTGATGTACTCTGACTAAGTCCATGATTCTGTTGAGATTTGTCCCTGACTGGTTGAGAGCTATGCCTAACATAGCTGTCAATCTGTTACAACAAGAAATCTGAATAAAGCCATAATTAATGGAGTGACAAAGACCCAAAATTAGGGACATTGTAACTCTTGCTAGTACAACATAAGAAAGTGAATAGAATAATAGATATTACATTAGCATAACTGTGTTCTGAAGGGTATGATGTCTAAATCTCAGATGTCTGTCTTTATTTTATGAAATCAACCATCAATGATTGGCCAACCTTTTGTCAGAAATCTTCAATGTTGTCTGAAAATGATCAAAAGTATGATGCAAACATCTTGACATTCTGCAAACATCTGTATAGTTCAAAGGTATGATGGCCACAGGTGACATATTCTACAGCAGGTTTGCATTGTTTTCTGTCATTGTGGCACACTGGTGTTGCTTGACTGTCCCATATAGTGGTTGTAATAGCACACTGCTATTTGTCAGGCAGTGGCTGTATGACAAATTAGTGGGAGATTGCCCATAGGGGACACACCACAGTACACAGCAATGCTGGGTGTAGGAACATACAGCAGAATCTGTCATGGCACACAGGGACATACCCCCATAGTGCTACTATAATTTTGTGATTCACACATGTAGTATGCTTCCAGACTATGGGGTATGATGAGTGAGGGAGCAGTGGGTACTGCAGGCCATTATGGGCATGATGAATCTATACATAGTGGACATCCATGTATTTGGTCCTGTAATGTGTTCCCCTTTTGTTGTCTTTCAGGAACCACGTACCACAGATGACATACCCCCTTCTCTGATGTAGAGAATGAGGTAATAGTGGATGCACTAAGGCAGCATCATCAGATGTTGTTGTCCAGGGGTAGCATAAGCGTGAACAATGGACAGAATTGTGAGCAGACCTTGTGCAGGATGTCAATCAGATTGCCCAGCAGGACAGGACATATGAGCTGGTGCAACACAGAGTCACAGATATGGTGAATGCTGCACTATAAAGGGCAGCTGATGTTGCCCGGGATCATGCCATCACCAGTGGAAGGCCTGCAGTGGTATAACCACTCTCAGCCACAGAGGAATTCCTGGTAAACAGGAACACACAACATCTCCCAGGCTTTCATCACAACATACATTGTGGAGGTGGGTGCCACATTGCCCCCAGTAGAAGAGTGTCCAGGTAAGCTTACTGCGTCCACCATTTTATTACTTTATCAGTCATTGTGGCAGGCTGTACATACCTGTACATGGGTGTCAGATCTATGTCAATGGGGTGGTTGAGGTTTAAGCTCAGTTGTGCACATACTCAAAATCTTCGCAATACAGCCAGTAACAGTGGCCACTTACAAGTGGATATATGCAATATTACCCTGTAGTGCTGCAACATATGGTGGTGCTGGCGATACATCTCCCTCATCCTTTCATAAGGCCATCAGGAGTTGCTCAAGCCAATGATCCTGTACCTGGTAAGCATGATGCTGTTGTTTTATTAATCATATATAATCTATGAAAGTTAAGGGTTGCCATATTGCATTATTTACAAATGTTGTGTTTAGCCAGATTAGAATATCTGTATGTACTATTCTGGAACAGTTGACTACAGTCATAGACTGGGTAATCACAGGTGTGTATTTGAATAGACATTAACACATTTGCACTTATAGTTATGAGTGACTACACAGCCTGGTATACATGAGGCAAGTAATCCAAGATGCCTGTTCAAACACAGAAAGTAGATGTTACGTACCTAAGGCAGTAACACTAGTACTAGCATATCATTCTCAAGACAGGTGCACTGGATTTAATGTACAGTTCTATCACATATAGTGTCATATTGCATACCTTACAGGTAAATTGTACTGGTAACTTTAACTGGATTTAGCTGATGTGCATGTTTTAAAGGCTTTGACCTGTATGTGTATGTTTTGAGGTTATCTGTTGTGCATGGGAGCAGAAATGAGAAGATGTGAGACTGGTAATGCAGTTGTGGATCGTCATCTGTATGAGTCTGTGTGGATTACCATACATAAAAGTGCAGGTAGTAGTGTACTGCTTTTGTCTTGATTTTTGCAGGTGACTGGAGTGGTTGGGATCTGTCCCCTCACAACATGATGTCAGTGTCTTATCAGACTCTGATGATGATGATGGTGGCCATATTGAGGCACAGGTGGGGTTTTCAGTGGCTGAATTTATCCCAGAGGTTGACATCTCTCTTCAGCTACCACTGTCTCTGCACATAGTCAGTATGCCCACACATACCCAGTCCACAGAGGCCATATATATTGGACAGTCAGAGGGTGGACACATTGAACAGGGAAGTGTGGCAACTATGGATCCCATGAGTATGGATGCTGGCCATAGCCAGAGAGCTAGTGATATCCCACACAGGGGGATTGACAGGGGTGATTGTAGGAAGCCTGCTGTCTGTCCACCACCTTTTGCTGGTGTCAGATCTCGAGTTACTCGATGTATATTTCAGTCCATCATGGAGGCACAGATATGTTCCAAATGGAACACGAGACATATGCTTCGGGTTATGGATATAGCACAGTCTGACATGCGTGACTGCCTCCACCACATTGGGAACACCCTGGATTTGTTCACTTATGCAGTGGATGGACGGTAGGCTGAGACAGTGTCTGTTTTGGGCCACACATTTTCTGTGCTGGAATGTCTGGCCAAAGTTGGGATTCAGACCCATGGATGTAGGTTAGCAACACCAACTGCTGAGAGTCCATGTGGCCATGCACAGTTGCACTCCCATAGTGGCAGTACCTCCAGCACTACAGAAGAAAGTGGGCTGTCCACACTACAACATGGCAGGCCATGGGCATGTGGTCCTGTGCAGTCCCACGGGGGACACAGACCCAGCAGGCAACAGTCACCGTCAGGTACTGCACCACATCTGACTTTGGGCATGGTGGTGCCAGTGCAACTCCTGGCAGAGCCAATTCCTGTCTTCGTGGCCAGAGAAAGTGAACTGTCCACTCTACCATGTATGGTCCACAGCTATCCAACATACACACATGTAGGACTAGCACTGGGCTTGACTGTGCACATGCACACACACAAACACCACTGTCACATGCAGGTCACCTACTAATACACATGACACCTCTCCATGGCCCATCTAACCCTGACCTCTTCCTGACTCACACACAGCTGTTTGGCACAGCCTAGGCCTCCAGCACCCCCACACCACACCCTGTGCATGTGATGATACCTGTGCCACATCCCTGTCATCTTTGCCATAAGTTATGTGTCTGATGCACATGGTGACTACATTACTTGACATGTATGTGTGTAATGCAGTATTGTTTTGCCATGACACTTGTGGTACACAACAGATACTGTATGCTGGCATGCATCATGACTATGCACCAAACTTTGTGTACATTAAGTTGCATGAGGTTGTACTGTAGGTAGTGTTACAGGATAACATGTGTCTCATGGACCTGTACATGTTTCTATTCCAGAAGTATGGGGGAATAAACTATGGACACATGGCGGCAATAAAGCAGCACAGGATGGAATGGCAGCACAGCAGAAATATGACATCAGCAAGGTACGGCAGTATACTTGCATGGCTTCCTAGGTGCATATATCTATAACAGGGACAATGGGGTCAGTCCACATAATCATGCATTCATTCTTTGTGATAAGGTCTGCTACCTTGATATGTGTCACCTGGGATCTCTGAACTTATATCTATAAGGTGTGGTGATGAAGTTGACACATCTATAAATATCCTGTGTCCTGATGTTATGATCCCAGGGTTTGACTTGCAGACACTTGAGTATACACCAGCTGACATAGCAGTCTGTACATGGTGCACATATTTGGCAGCATGCCCTGCTACCTTACTATTGCTATAAACCTTGTCATGGCAGTCAACAGTTACATGGATGGGGGTACATACAACACACAGACTGAGCCAAACATTCTCAATGTACTACCCATTCAGGCAAAATGTACAAATCAAATCAAAAAACGAACAGCAGAAACGTTCCCTTATTTAATAAAACAAAAACAAGTTACAAGAGCAAAGCTTTCGGGTTTTCCCTTCTTCAGTGCTTATGCACCCACTTAGGCATCCACAATACACTCAATGTGGGGTCACAACATGGCCCATTGATGCCAGACATCTGCAACATAGGGACATCTGACTCCAATAACTGTCATGTAAGCAGCAGTGCTCAACAAGGCACAGTCACGGGTCCTCTACTGCTTGGACTGCATGTCTCCACAGTACAGATGGGTACTTACTGACTGTGGCTAGCAATGTTGGATGCTGCCTGCTACTTGTGAACACTCATACAGTCACTATGTTATGTCATTGTCTTTCTTGACAGTATTACAAATACATGCCTGGTGACATAGTAATGGCCATAAATCCCAATCAAATATATATGTACTATCCTTTCCATCGGGGATACATATGTCCCCAGTCAGTAGTATGGCAGTCCCTACATGTGATGTACATACATAGAGGTGACAGGAAACCACAAAGACCCAGCCACACAGGTGTACAGCACATGTGCCACACATCAACATGTCTGTAAAATAGGGTCTAAAATTACTAAATCGAAACTTTAGTTAGTCGAATAACTAAAGAGCGATCTGGTAATATTGAAATCCAAAAACAGCGAACGTCTGATTTCACGCAGGGAAATAATTCCCTTGGTCACATGAAAAAAAAAAACTTTTAAACCAAAATGAACATACACACACACTCTAACTAAATATACAGACTCCGAGATCACTCAACATTGGAGAAAAGGGCATAATCCACATAACTCCCAAGGGAATTCTTGTGCAAAATATGAAAATCACTGTACAATATAGTAGCAATATATAAAAAGAAAACAAAAATTTGTAATAAACACTGTGCACATAGTATATAAAAAGGATATAATAGCAGACCCCCCCCAAAAAAAAAGATATCAATACTATTGACATCAAAGAAAATATTGTAAAATTCTCCAAACACAACATGGAGTCTGAAACTACCTCTTTGTACAGCCTAAGTGCACAAACTATCCCTCTCAGCAAGAGAAAAAATGTGAGAGAACTTCATTTCTGCTATTATTAAAGTGATTAAGGAAATTACCATATGTATAGCTCAATAAATAAAGTATCACACGACTATATAACATTAATGTTGTCCAAAAGTACTGATCAAAATTTCTGTTTATAAGAAGTACATTTGTCTATACTTAAAAATCTTATATATAATTATATAGAAATGTAACGAAAAAAGAAAAGAAAAACAGCCCTTATGAAGGAAACATTCTGTAATTTCTATATGCTGTTTTAGCTATTATTATTAATATACTGACATACCAAAAAAACTCTGCAAATGATCACATAAAATTAAAAAAAAAAGGATTTTAATATCAGAAACTGGAATCCTTAAAAAACAAGAAAATATGTTGATCTATTATAACAATAGAACACTCTAATATAAGAAATCAAGTGAAAAGATGGATTCTTAAGTAAAGAAATAGTAACACAGTCCCATATAAGTAAATAAGATTCCACATTACTAATCAGTTTTAGACATATCTGCCCAATTTCATCTACTACATACTGCAAGAGATATTTAAGAAAAAGCATTAAAAATGTATTCTATAAGAATAAGAAGTTTAGTAGGATATTAATATATGATAAACATAAGAAGATGTATACCATATGTAAAAAAAAATAAACAGAACTTTATAAACAAGTTTTACAGGATGAAATCTCTAGGGGATATAGCCATAACATAAATGACTTGAATTATCATTGAATAAGTTGTTCAGAAATATACACTGCTAACTAGATGAAAAAGGAAAAGCTATAGTATGATAGTGTTGAACTATTTATATGAGTAATGATCAAAATACACTGTACTGACTCACTTATAATATACCTGTGCCCTGTTTCCCAATGACAAAGAGAGACAGCCAGTATCGCATGCATCAACAGACAGCCAAGCAAGATTCTTGCAAGTTTGGTGGGAAATTTAGAACAACTATGACTAGGGCTAGTTGGGTGCGCTTCAAAAAAAAAAAAAAAAACAACTGGCTATGCCTCGCATTATAAGACTAACCACTAACATCGCTAAACTACAAAATCAACAAGAGACAACACCGCAATCTGCAAAAACATAGACATTACCGCATTCTACCTAATAAACTCTTTCTGTACTTGCTTTTATTCCTTTTAAATTTAATTGCATTTTTTAAACTGTGTTTGGTCTAATATTGCTGCATACTCAAGTGTGATAGCTTACACTGCATGTGAGTTGTTTTTAACTACTAGTTTTGCTACTTTTCTGTAAAAAACAAAACAAAAAAAAAAACAAACTGTAAGCCTGTTTCCTACCTTTCCTGTAACTAGTGTTCCAGATACAGATTTGCTGTATCCAGGACTGTATGTAAGCTTCAGAGCCCTCCAAGACTTTTTGTGTTGGAGGGAAGCCTTCAAGCTTATTAGTGGGAGTGGTAACCTGGCACATAAGGAGTGGTACTGGTCCAGAAATTGTAGTTACTGGCCGTTTGGGCAATCTCTTCCAGCTCTCTCAACTTTCTGATTTGAAAGTCTGCATTTGCACTTGTTTCTGTCCTGTAACTCATCTAGTACAGATACAGAGTCTTAGTTTTAGCACTTAAATTTGCTTGTTCATGCTCAGCACTTGTTCAGAACTTGTAAGCACTAAATAAGCTACTAATTACAATAGCACTCTATCTTCCTCATTATCTAGAGGAAAACAGTTTTTGTACTTACTTTTCTCACTTGTTTAGAGAAAAACAGCTCTTGTAATCACTTTCCTCACTTATCTAGAGGAAAATAATTTTTTATTCAGGCATGTCCAAGGGTCAGCTCCCAGTGTTCTCTCCTGTCTATCTGATGAATCTGAGCATCTTGAGGCAATGTAGAAATTGCCTCATGTACACAGACAACCCTCTCCTCCTACCACCCAACACTACAACCTGTGAGAGATGCACTTATCTAGCCAAACTGGAGGTAAAGCTCTCTCTAACCAAGACTGAACTTGACAGTCATGAGGAGAAGGTAAACATTTGCACCACACCACACTCATCACATAGTCTCACTAAATCTACACCACCAAAATCCACACACAGTAACACAAAAACATTCGCAGAGGCTCTTAATAATAATCTGTCAAAGCAACAGAGACTTCCAAAGCAGAAACGCAAGCAACCTCCATCCCCCAACACAACCCAAATGACACATAGCCCACAGACTCAGTGTGCCACTCGACCACAGCCAATAAGGGAAAACAACGTACCCAACACACTAGTCACAGATGACTCTATAGTCAGGCACACTGATGTCCCACTCACCAGGCTAGACAAGGAGAAGGTTACTGTCAGCTGCCTGTTAGGTGCCAGGATCCGCCACATAACCCATGCACTCAGGTCACTCCACACCAAGTACAAATATGACTCTGTCATTGTCCATGTTGGTGTGAATGACCTGAGATGTACCTACCTGGACTACATGAAAAGAGACATGGAAGAGCTTTCTGACCTTGTAGCCCAGGCAGGTATGACCCCAGCCCTGAGTAGCACCCTGCCATCGCCCAGAATGATACCGCAGTACAAGGACAAAATGATTGATTTCAACAATTGATTAAGCTTCTGGTGTCATTCTAAGGGGATCCAGTATCTGTCGGCTTGGGATGACATGGTCGACAGACCACGATGCTTTGCCACAGATGGCTTGCACCTGTCGCCCCTGGGATACTGGATACTGGCTAAGGCTCTTGCTGCCCCTTTAGTGCCTTTTTTAGGCAGGGTCCAAATAACAAATTCACCACCATAACAGGAAGAGGCAAACAAAAACTGAAGGTAATGCTACTCAATGCTAGAAGTCTAAATCTCAAAATGCACTCACTCGCGGCACTCCTTAAAATGGAGAACATTGATATCTGTGCAGTGACTGAGACCTGGTTCGAGGCTCCAGAGAGCACCCCTGCACTACCAGGCTATAACTCATACCACACTTTTCGGCCATGTAACCTGGAACGAAACACTAAAGGCAGAGGTGTGTCCATATTCATTAAGGATATCCACACCTCCAGGCTAGTTGCTCAGCATAATGCATCTGAGGTTATCCAAGAGCAACTAACTCTGGGCAAAACTGCAATCCAAATTGTAGCTTGCTACAGATCCCCCACCATGCCCCAGGATTTCCACTCCTCTTTATTTGATGTACTGGAAAATATTAGGGTTCAACCAAACACCCTAATAATGGGCGACTTCAACTACCCCACCATTAACTGGGAAAACTACTCGTGTACCAGCTCCTTAGCTCAACGCTTTCTGGAATTCATAAACTCCAATGCCCTACATCAACTTATCCACACCCCCAGAAGGGGCAACAATATCCTAGACCTAGTCATTACCAACATGAGTGACCGGTGTTCCACACCTGAAGTCAACTCCTCGTTGGTCTGATCTGACCATAAGCTTATTACCCTTGATATCCACATCCCGCCCCCATCCCCCATTAAGGAAACCACAGTAAAAAAAATTCTCCAAAGCCAACTTCATGCTTCTTAAGACAGAAGTGCTGAACGTCATGACACCCATGCAGATGGTCAATACAGTTACAACTGCTGCATTCTACACAAAAGCACTCTATAAGCACTTACACGAGTGCATGAATCGTGCTATCCCAAACAGAACTAAGATGCTATCCTCCAAAAAAAGGAAGCCAATCTGGTGGTCCCCTGCCATAAACAAACTGTACAACAGAAGGAAGAAACTGTTGCAAAAGAGAGTAAAATCCCATGAGTGGAGGAGCTCCCTGGTCAGACTCAGTAAGAAGCTGATATCCCTTATAAGATCCTCCAAAGCTAGCAAAATCACCACTAAATCCAAGGACAACCACAAAGCATTCTATAGCTATGTCAAGAATCTAGATGGCAGCACCCAGATCTGCTCTGAATTACAGCACAAAGGCACGAAAATTACAGAACCAACTGATATTGCCAACATCCTGGCAGATTGGTTCAGTGCTAACTTTACCCCCCTGTCACCCCCTAAAGGGCCCATATCTATACAGGAAGAATGCAGAGTCCCTGTAATCACAACTATGCATATAAAAGCTGCACTCTCTAAAGCTAAAAACACAGCATCCATGGGATCGAACAACATCCCAGGCTGCGTTTTACATGAACTTCAGAACGAACTGGCTCCCCACTTAAGCACCATGTTCAGTAATAGCCTCGCATCAGGCTTTGTGTCCAATGAATGGTGCACAGCAACAGTTATCCCACTCCATAAAGGGGGAGCTGCCACTGATCCCAGGAACTATCAACCTATTAGCCTGAAGAGCCTGGTCTGCAAGGCCATGGAACGTATCATCATAGAACTCATTAACAAAGACATTGGTAACCTCCAAACTCTGGATCCCACCCAGTCTGGGTTTGTGAAAGGCAGATTATGCCTCCTGAACCTGATCAACTTCTTTGAGGCAGTCACCAAAGCTGTAGATGAGGGTAAGGTGGTTCACACAGCCTATCTTGACCTTGCCAAGGCTTTCAGCACCATCCCCCATCCTGGAATTATAGCTAAAGTCACTAAACTAGGTATAAATCCATACGTCACAAGATGGGTTGCCAACTGGCTCATTGACAGAACCCACAGTGTAAAAGTTGCAGACTCCAAATCTGTCCTCAAGGCAGTGACACATGGAGTGCCACAGGGTTCTGTCCTGGGACATCTCCTGTTTGGTATCTACTTCTCTGAAGTACAGGCTAACACATAATGGCCTCTGGCTGACAAAATTCACAGATGACTGCAAACTAGGAGCCATAGTCAAGTCTCCAAATGATGTGAACATCTTACAGAAGGGCCTCACTGAGACAGATGCCTGGTGTCAAAGCCATGGCCTCAAGCTCAATGCCAAAAAGTGCAGTGTCATCCCCTTTGGTAAAAACTCTGTACCCATGAACTACCACATAGGGCAGCAATCTACTTAACACTGAATGCGTGATAAGAGACCTTGGGACCCAGGTAGACAGTAGTCTCTCCTTTGATAGCCACATCACCACAGTAATCAGGAAGTCCTTCTACATGGCAAACCTCATCACAAAAGGGTTCTCATCCAGGAAAAAATAGGCCATTGTTCCCCTCTACTCATCACTCATTAGACCCATTATAGAGTACAACGCCCCTTTTGGAATGTACCTCACAAGATATCTGCAGCAGCTGGAAAGGCCACAGAAGTACCTCATAAAGAGGATTACTGGTCTCAAACAAATGCCCTACACTGACCGCCTCAAAAAACTCCAGCTTTACTCCGTAGCATATAGCCTACTCCGAGGTGATCTCTGCCTAACATATAAAGCTATGTCAAACCCAGAGCTGTTGGACATGCTACACCTAAAGAAATCCCAATCCCTCCAAGCTACATGCTCTAGGGACCTAAACCTTGTCACCACAATAAACAGGACACGCTGGAGGGATAGATTCCTGTTCCAGAGACTTCCCATACTCTGGAACAAACTACCCATCTATGTCAAGCAAAGTTCTTCATTAGCACTATTCAAGAAAAATCTTGATGAGTGGATGGCAAATAGGAAATACACCCCGGGGATCACTTCTGTGTCTCTGATGGACAGTGGCACAGGAAAATAACTTTCTTGGGTGGTGTAAGCTATGGTACCTTGCTGGCTAGGCTTACGTAGGCCCTTGGGTTGATAGCCTAGTACCTACCTATGAACCTATGAACCTATTACCCATCCAGCCACACAAATCAAAACTGAAAAGCTAACATCACCACTCACTCACACCACCAAACACCCATGCAAGAAAACCAAATCCAGTAACAAATCCATACCCCTTAAATAGAATCACACACCCACACACACACACACACACACACACACACACACACACACACACACACACACACACACACACACACACACACACACACACACACACACACACACACACACACACACACACACACACACACACACACACACACACACACACAAAGAACCAGGCTCAGTCAAAGCAGTCCCCATCCCTGGCATCACTGAGCTCACACTTCACTACACAAGATAATCTTACAAATAAACCTGAATGAAGCACAAAAATATGGGGACCAGAAGTCCTGATACATTTAGTCAAAATCACAACACCGTAAGAGATGACATAGCAACAACTACAGTAGTCACACACCACAAGCGGCCATGTGCCATCTCAAAACTAGTCAAACTGATGCAAAGTAAAACAAAAACAAAGAAAGCAGATGTATAAAAATAAATACCACACAAATAATATCATGACAGATTTTAAATACTGCTAAGTAGCACATATATAAGAAAGGGAGACTTGGAAATAATGCAATTACTAAAATATGAAGACTATATATAAGAATATGAATAAATTAACAAGGAAATAAAAAACTTCAATAAGAGTAATCATAATTACTAACCTACTTAGATTGAAAATAAGCAAAATATAAAGATTGTATATGAAATAGTGGCCAGTAATCTATAAACCAAGTGCCCTCTTATAGAAAATATATAAATGAAATGAAAACAAAATATTTTACCTTAATAACAGAAGCTCCAAGTCTCCCACTCCAGTGATCAAGAAGGTATACAAGGCAGGATCAGCAATGAACTGAAATTATTGGAATGTGATAAAAAATAAAAAAATAAGAAAAAGAAATAAAAAATAAAATATATACTTTTAATATAATGACATTAAAAATATACGAGTCATTTGTCTTTTAGTTTCTTCTTTTTTTTTTCATTTGTCTTCTACCCGTGTTTCTCTCCCAGTCTCTTCAAGGTAGAACCTGTCCAATCCATATCATCCAATAGTTCAAGAATATTATTTATTTTCAAAAAGGAAACAGTTGCATCCAGTTCCTCAAAGATTTTGTTTTCATCAGGAAGAAAGATTTTCATTCTAGCCAGGAACAACAAGTGGACTTAAAATTGTTTTTCATTAGTTCTCTAATCAGTGGAAGAAAGCAGTGTCTTTTAGAAATAGAAGAGTAGACATTGTCAAAACAAATGATTCTGTCCTGTACTTTAATGGAAGACTTAGACCAAGAAGTTTTAAGTATACCTTGTCTTGTGAAGAAAAAAGAAAACTCATTATTATTGTCTCAGAAATGTTTTGTTATTGGGGGAATTTATAAATACCAAAGATCTAAGTGCTCTGTCAACATCAAATGACATAGATTCAGGTAAATTTAATACTTTATGGAGCCAGGAAATCATGAAGCTTACCATGTCATTTCCTTCTATTTGGAAGACCAAAGATGTTTATATTGTTTCTTTGTGATTTGTTTTTAGACCATCCAATTTATTCAAGAGAAGAGAGTTTTTTTAATAAAAATGCAGTATTGAGTTCATCTTCATTTAGTCTCCCCCCTTGTCATTCAATGAATCCTCGATGCCAGAGATTTGAGCCTTCTGATGTTATAGTACCTCTTGAATTTGATCCATTTGTTTTGAACACATTTCTTTAAAATTATCCAGTTTTGTGTCCAGTCTATCCAATTTTACTAACAGTTCCTGAATGTTGACAAGAACAGACTGCAGTTCTTTTTTAAAAGTAGAATCTTGAGAGATGGCTTTTAGGTGATTCATTTCAGAGCTGTAGTATAAGAGAATTTCCATATGAAAGTTTGACAGGGTAATCTCTATATAACTCTCTAAATAGCAACATAGATTTTTGACACTATCTTATGAATAGTTTAAATTATATATATCATCACAAACTGTTAAGATAGCTTAAAATATGTTTCCTGTCAGAAATAGGAAAGATAGCAGAGCAGGAAAGTCTGCTGTTATCCTGTCAGCATCCTGGCCATACCTCCTCAGTTATCTTCTACTTTTTGATAACCCCAAACATTCCAGATGTAGTTGTCTCTAAATGACCATGCATTATGATATAATGTCATGAATGATCCCACCATCACGCATTGTGATGTATTGTTGTTTTTAAGGTATGTATCTTCCTGTGGTGTTACATTGTGATACACTGTTGTTTTAAAGTTTAATGTTATGATAAAGTCATGTGATCATGCAGTATGATTCAATAATGGTTTAATGGTTTATAGCTTCCTATCACCATGTATTGTATCACAGTAGTGTTTTAGTAGTGTATATCTTACCCTTACAATGCACTGTAATGCAGTAACAATTTCATTATTTGTATTCACCTCTGACCATACAATCTACTGCATTAATCACTTAAAGTGTTTTATCTTCCTTTGATCATGAAAGGAGATTCAGTAAAAGTTTAATTATGTGTACCTTCCCACGGTAATACAGTATTTTAATTCAATTGTACTTTTCTTCCCATGGTAATACAGTATATTAATTCAATTGTACTTTTCTGGGGGCCATACATTGGGCCTCACGGTTGGTTTAATAGTGTGTACCTTTCTGCAACTATGCATTGTGTAGCAGTAATGGTATTATGGAGTCTATCTTCCTGTTAATTCCACAACGCAGGACCTGGCGAAACCAAGAGGGCATCCAACAAGCAACACCAAGTATAAAAACTTTTAATATAATTTTTTGAAGCGCTTTTCATCTGCAAAATATGCAGACTTCCTCAGAAAAACATTTTAAAAGAGTTCCAAACATTTCACAGTTAGGTATTATAACTTACTTATTTTTATTTTTATCTTAAGAAGATGGGGGAGTCAGCTTGTCGAATGGGCCATATCTATGGTACTTACGTTTTAATTGTTTAATTATTTAATTCGTTTGTTAAATTGATTGTTCTTACCAATCAGGTAATGCTGTTTATTTGAACTCCTTTATAAGGAGTGTTTGGAACTCTTTTAAAATGTTTTTCTGAGGAAGTCTGCATATTTTGCAGACGAAAAGCACTTCAAAATATTACATTAAAAGTTTTTATGCTTGGTGTTGCTTGTTGGAATGCCCTCTTGGTTTCGCCAGGTCCTGCATTGTGGAATTAACAGTTTTTTGTCTGATTTATGTTTTTGAAGTTCTATCTTCCTGTTGCCATACAGTGTGTTAAAGCAATTGTGCAGTAATGTGCATCTTCACATTACTATGCATTGTGATACACCAAATGTTTAATGGTGTGTACATTTCCTGTGGCTATATAGCGTGATACAATACACGTTTAATGGTGTGTGCATCTTCAGGTAACTATATAGTGTGATACCATAAGGGTTTAATGGTGTGTCTATATTCCTGTGGTTATAAAGTGTAGTACAGTAAAGATTTAATGGTATGTCACTTGCCATGACTATACAGTACAACATTGTATTGGTTTAACAGTGTGTCACTTGCTATAACTATACAATACGGTACAGTGAAGGCTTAATAGTGTGTCACTTGCTATGACTATACAAAGCAATAAAGTAAAGGTTTAATCATGAGCCGCTTGCCATGACTATACAATATGATAAAGTAAAGGTTTAATGGTGCACCACTTGCCAAGACTATACTGTATGACACAGCAATGGTTTCATTTTGTGAATTAACCTCTGACTATGCACTGTATTGCATTAATGGTTAACAATATATCTCTTTTTCTGATATGAAATATACTCGTATTTCAGTTGTTTAATAAAATGTAATGGCATGCACCATTGTAAGGAGCCAGTTTTTGTTAGTCACACACTTAATTTTCCATCTGTATGACAGTGACAGGCCAATGTCTGTAACTCAAAATCCAATACATGCCCAGAATATTGTCTAACAACAAATATTTTTGTCTAGATTAATGAACTCAATTTTGTAACTGTTTTCTCTGAATATGTAATTATAAGCACTGTTTTGTTGTTGCGTCTTTTGGCTTTTCCCGGTTAGGGGTCACCACAGTGGAACTCCGGTCCGCTAATGATTGGTAGTTGATTTTACGTGCCGAGTTACCAGCCCTGACACATAACCTTCAATGAAGGTACGGCCATTCATGCATGTCTCCATGCAGAAGATGCCCTAGCTGAGAATCAAACCAGAAAGCATCTTACTGTGAGGTGACAATGCTACTGCAGCACCACCACCGCACATTGTTTTGTATGGGCAGAAAAAAAGGTTGTCTAGAAAAATGTGTTGTTTTGAATGTTTTTGGTGACACATATAAAACGTATTTCTTCTACTGAGTATCATTGCTCCATTATAATGCACTATTAAGCAATCGTACATATTTGTAATCTCGACATTTCTTAATTATTCATATTTGTAATTTATACAAAACTAAAGAAAACTGATTTATTTGTCTGTTTCATTTCAGCTTTCAAAGGAAAAATCATCATTAATGAAGAAAGCTTTGAAACATGGATGTAAGGGCAATATTGAAAGCTACTGGTTTTATTTTAATTCTTGTCATTGGAATACCTGCAAATCTTTCCATTCTGATGTCATTCTTTACTTCTGCAGTTTCTGAAAAGAAGCTCATGCCAACAGACTTCATTCTTACCAAACTGTCCTTTGTAAATGTTGTTGTTGTACTTGTACGAGGAATTCCACAGTCTCTTACAGCCATAGGCATGCAGAAGTTATTCAATGACTATGGGTGCAAATTTGTAATCTTTACTTACCGTGTTTGTCGAGCGATGTCTGTATGCATAACAGCTGTACTGAGTATCTATCAGTGTATTGTCCTTTTACCTCCTACAACAAAATTTATGGCATTGAAACAAAAGGTGTCTCAGAATATTTTTCTTCTCTTCCTTCTTCTATGGTGTATCAACTGTATAATTTACATACCAGCTGGTTTTATGTATTCTCAAGCTGAAGTAAATTCAAGTATTCCCAAGTATGCACTTAATTTAGAGTTTTGTTTTGTTTTGTTTCCTCATGAGGTATCATACAGAGTTAATGGAATAGTTTATACCTTTCGAGACTTTTTATTTGTTGGACTTATGACACTTGCCAGCAGCTACATTGTTATAATTCTATACAAACATAATAAAAAACTCCAGAACATCAGAAGTCCTGACCAGAAGCAAAAAAGTGCCACAGAATTAAGGGCAGCTAAGGCTGTAGTTATTTTGGTTACATTGTATCTTGTTTTGTTTGGACTTGATAATGCCATCTGGATGTATACCCTTAGTGTTTCTAATGTAGCACCTGCAGTTTCTGATGCCCGTGTCTTCTTTGCCTCACTGTATACTGCAGTTAGCCCTTTGGTAATAATTGGGACAAACAGAAAAATTCAACAAAAGCTGAAATGTACTTCTGCTAACATTGAGCATAACAAACGAGAAAGCAGTGTCACACATATAGCTATGAGTAAGGAAGAGAAGAATTATTAAAATAAGTATAGATTGAACATATTTTATTATTATCTTAGTTCCTCTGAGGTAATAATTTTACCATTTTAGATTTTTTAATTAAAATTCATTATAAAGAGAAAAGAAGCATCCTAAAATCCTCACAGACAAGAAATGAAGAATTGTTTGGAGTTATCGGTATACAGTACTAAAGAAAAGCAGTTAGCAATGCTGTAAATAATGAATACAGTATGGACATATTTTCTTGACTGAACTTTTAAATAATACTGTCTCTGCTGATCTTCAGAAGAGTGTAACTTGTAGTTAATTGTATCATTAAATAAAAAATAAATGTGATTTACCCTTGTTTTCTCTTTTTACAGCACATGACAATATACGACTGGATTAATATTTCTGAAATGTTGGTTACTCTGATGCGTTTGAATACTCTTTCTTTTGCTTACTATTCAGCAAAAATAGTTCCTAAAAACAGAGGTGCTAACTTGATAGCACCCATGTCAATGGAAAATAGATGCATGGCTTCCAAATCATAAAGCAATGCACTGTATTAACATGTGCATAAATGCATGGAACTAGCCATACCCAACAGAACCAAGACGTTCTCCAAAAAAACAAAGCCAATCTGGTGGCTCCCTCCCATTAATAAACTCTACAACAGAAGGAAGAGAAACTGTTGCAGAAAAAGGGGAAGTCCCAAGACTGGAAAAACTCCCTTATTAGCCTAAAGGACCAATCACAATAACAGAGGAATGCCAGGCACCCAGCATTACTGCAGCACAGGTTAAACCTGCATTGTCCTAGGCCAAGAATACAGCTTCCATGGGACCCAACAATATCCCTGGATGTGTTCTACATAAACTACAAAGTGAACTGGCACCACATCTGTGTGTATTGTTCAATCACAGACTCACCTCAGGCTTGGTCCCTACTGAATGGCACACTGCTACAGTCATCCCTCTCCATAAAGGGGGAGCGACTACAGATCCTGGGAATTATCCCCCGATTAGCATGACAGCTCTGATATGTAAGGTTATGGAGCACATTATTATGGACCAAATTAACAAGGATATAAGGAATCTCCAAATTCTAGATCCCGTGCAATTTGGTTTTGTGAAAGGTAGATCATGCCTGCTCAACTTGGTTGACTTCTTTGCGTCAGTTACCAGAGTTGTGGATGAGGGCAAGGCAGTTCATACAGCCTACCTTGATCTGTCCAAGGTCTTTGATGCCATTCTCCACTCAGGAGTTATTGATAAACTCACCAAACTAGGAATCAACCCTTATATCACTAAATAGGTTGTAAATTGGCTCACAGATAGAACCCACAGTGTGAAAGTAGTGGATGCAAAAAGTCAGACTGCTGACCATTCATGAGCGGAGTCCCACAGGGATTGGTTCTGGGTCCTCTCTTGTTTGGCATCTACTTCTCAGAAGTCCAGATCAACACAGATGGACTTTGGCTGATCAAGTTTGCAGATGACTGCAAGCTGGGAGCCATTATTAACTCCCCAAGTGATGTAGCAATCCTACAAAAAGGTCTTACTGAGACCATGACTGGTGTTGAAACCATGGCCTTAAGCTTAATGACAAAAAATGTGTGTCATCCCCTTTGAGGAAAAACTCAGTTCCCACTAATCACCACATCGATGGGATCCTACTGAAAACTGAAGGAGTTATAAGAGATTTGGGGACACAGGGTAAAAGCAACCTCTCCTTCGACCACCACATTGCCACTGCTGTCAGAAAGTCCTTCTGTGTGGCACATCTCATTACCAAGGATTTTGCATCCAGGAAGAAAACAGTCATCATCTCTCTCTCTCTACTCTTCCCCCATTAGGCCAATAATTGAGTATAATCCCCTATTTGACATGTACCTCACTAGACACATGCAACAGCTGGAAAGGCCACAAAAGTACCTCATGAAAAGGATCCTAGGCCTTAAACACATGCCCTACATGGACAGACTCAAAAATGCCAGCTATTCTCTGTCTTATATTGTTTACTAAGAGACGATCTCTGCTTCACTTACAAGGCCATGTCTTACCCAGCTCTGTTAGAAATGCTACATCTAAAGAAATCCAAATCCCTCCATACCACATGCTCCAGAGACCTCAACCTCATTACCACAATCAACAGAACATGCTGGAGGGACAGGTTCATAACCCAGAGACTGTGCATGCTCTGGAATAGACTTCCATACATGTCAAGCAGCGCACCTCACTGGCCCTCTTCAACAGAAATCTTGATGAGTGGATGGGAAATAAAAAGTTCACCCCGGGGATCATTGCAATAGCTCTACTTGATAGAGGCACTGGTAACTAAAGTCAAGTGGCACAATGCCAGGGCACTTCTATGGGATAGGCTTTTAAAGGCTTTAGGGCCATTAGCCTAGTACACAAATATGAATGTATGAACCTATGGCTAAGGATATGTGTATTAACATAATTCATTATATAGCCTGCCTTTACATTTGCTGTGTTTCTCCTTTCTTTCTCAGTGAATAAAATTTACCAATCATTTAACAAGGCTTAAACTGATGAGTCACTTTCAAAATGGGACTCAGAAATGAATAATATGGGATGTAATTTTGAATAAAGGTTAATAAAATTATTTTAGCCATAGATGGTTGTGAAAAAGGGGGTAATGCACTTCTGAAAAAAAGTTTATTCAGTGATTTGCAATTTGTGATAGTGAAAAAAGGAAGTTACATTGTTTAAGAAGAAGGAAATTCACTGGTATTTGCCATTTCTGATGGTGAAAAATCCAACATGGAGATTGTCAGCTGATAAATTCTTTCTGGCTACTGCCGTCTTACTTAAGCAACAGCTAATTTCTATACTTTATAGTAAATTACCATGGTGGTATCATAAGGTGAGATATATTTATGGTAAGATTTTGTGTTATAGGATTTGTAAAAGAGACTGAGTATTACAGGGTGACACTAACATTGCACACATGCTTTTATATATTTATAACATTATTTTGCTGTTTGGCATTGTATGCTTGCTACACATATTGGAATGTATAGCTCCATGTTTTCAGTTGTTTGGCATAGCTTTGCCCTTACTATTAATATATAATAGTACTACAGCTAAGACAGTGTTTTGAAGTTGTCAGCACAAATACTGGGTGGTTATTATTTGCTTATATTATATTGTCTTCCTAATAAACAGTAGATCAGGGTATTCATTAATTCAAACTTTCATTCATGATATCCATTTTATCCTGTTCATGGTCTCAGGGATCGGCTACCTTTTTTTGGTAAGCTCTGAGTGTAAGGCAGAAATCAGTCCTTATATTTTCATACATACACCTTTTGCATGCAGACACCATGGAGCAGTTTGTCTGTCACCTGTTCATGAAGATGCATGTCTTTGGAATGTGAGCCAAAGCAAGAACTTCCAGTGAAAACCCAAACAAACACAGGCAGAACATGCTGACTGCACACAAAAGACATTTCAGTCAGGAAACAAACAGCTAAAAGAAGCATTATTAGGTAGCAAAGCTAAACAATACAAATTTGCAATATGTATACCTTTTGTGTGGTGTGCCTATTTATATCTTTTTTTATAACCAGCATGTTAGTTAAATTGTCTAAGAAAAATTAATATTAACTAAAACATGAAGTGACTCTTTAAGTACTGTTTTCTTTTATTTGATATGTTTTTGATTTACTGTTTAAAATTCATCTTATTACCTAATTTCATATAACCCTATGTTGTATAACTACTTAACTTAGCTTCTGCCTCACAGCTTACATTGCATGACTATGAGGAAGATAAATGTTTTACTTATTCCTTTGCTGATGTAAATTCATCAAGGTCTGTTATCTAGGACAAAGACTGAGTGACAGATCTGTGTGTGTGTCACACTACAAGGTTTCATATGTTGTCATTCCCTACTCTCTGCTTCTTCTCACTTGCTATTAATATGCAATTAATCTGTTAATGCAGGAACTGCAGTTGTGTGCATCTTTATGCATGCCTGGCTGAGAATATTTTAGTGTGCCCCAGATTCTGATTGAAGATATCTGGCATAATCCATATTCTGTTCTTTACCTGCTTCTTATATTGTGATGGCGTTTGAAAGGCTACAGGGCAATATGGAGACACACAACCACTTGAGAGGAAAGATGAATATCAGCCCTTCATCTCTATCTTGGCCAACTGTCTGACATCTATAATACATCTTGAGCAAAAGTTAAAGCGCCACTGATGTGATTCATATTTCTGCACCTCTGAGCCATTCAGGAAGAAAATTATTGATTAATTGTAACTAAAAAGTAATTAAAAGTTTTATATACTCAGAAAACATTATGCCTGTTGAATTGGGGTCCACAGCTATTACTAACTGGCCTTTCATACTTTGCTAACTGCAAGGATTTTTTCACTAGTTTACACTTTCTATAAATACCACCCATGCAGTATCATGAATTTAATGCATTTCAAACAATAAGAATCAGTTGTATTACCTGGAAGTATACTTTGGTCTGCATAAAAAAATAAATGGTAAAAAAAAAGGCAAAAAAATTGCAGAAGGGGTCTGTCAGAGGTTTTCCTGGTTATATCCCTAAACCCATCTTCTGGTGGCTGAAGTGAACACTTGTATTACTGCAAAAGAATTCCATGCCCTCCCCAGGCATGTGTTTACTCACACACAAAAGGCCTGTGCACATGCACATATAAATTCTAGACACGTGTAATCCTAAGTGCCATTTTGTAGAAGCAGCCAGAGAGTGAGCATGCATAATCACAGTTGTTAGTTTGTATATGTTACTTAAGTTCTAGTCAATAAGCCTCTATAGTAATGTGTTTGTATAAAATAAAGCTGCTTGAACAGAAACCATGAAGATTCATTTATTTGTGACCTAACACAAAAGTGACATGGTGTCAGAACTGGGATCAAAGAGGGAAGAATATTTGGAGCCATGAGATGTAAAGACGACAGCAAAGGTAAAACCAAGAGAAAAGTGCACAAACATAACGAGAAAGAATCAAAGGTAATGTGAAATAATACAAACTATTTACTTGATGCGAAAGACAAGAAAAGTGGCATTACAAGGGCACAAACCACATTATCAGGAAAGCAGAAAGTATGAAAAAGTTTGTTAACTAAAGAAAATGTTTAAAATATAAGTATTTGATGAAATAATTAACATTAAAGCACAAAACGAATATGTTTAAAACAAAACAAATATGTTTAAAGCATAACGAGTATGTTTAAAGCAAAACAAGCACGTGTAAAATCAAATGAGCATGTTTAAAGCAAAATGAGTGTGTTTAAGGCAAGGCTGGAAATGTTTAGAGTAAAATGAGCAGAAGAAAAGTACATTGGGCATGAAAAAGGCTTAAATGAGCAAAGCAAATATAATAAGAAAACAAAAGGGCACATTAAGCAGCAATAAAAAAAGTAAAGCAAGGTGACTGCATGTGTTTTGGGCAAAGTGCTGTGTTTGGGCATGACTATGGCTTTGTATTGTATCAGGGGCATAACTAAAGTTATTCAAAGTATCTGAGAGTGCTTACAGTGTGTGCTTATTGCTGTTCAGGTATTTTAAAGAGGTATTTGAGTGCAAAGTGCAACTATTTCATTCAATCCAGTCAAAGTATAGCTATTTCGAAAAGTTTTTCAGCTGGGTGTGTCTATTCACAAATTACCGCCATTATAGAGTGCTTCTTGTACTATAAAGAATTGCTTGCAAGGTAATGCCATTTTGGGGAAATTTCAATGTGGCGCATGCAGTTATTTGCAAAGTGCAATTACTTCAAAAAGTTATTGAGTTTTGGGCAACAGTTGTTTGACTTATTCATATTGTGCAATTGCTTGACATGTTTCTTACACTGATAAGAGGTGTTTTCTTGCAAAAGTCAACATTACAAGAGTATTACAGTGCTCATAACTTACTCAGTCACATCATAAAGTTCTTGAATGTCTCTTAAAGAAATGACTTTAACAAGTGATGGTACATGACTTTAGTATTTCTGCCTTTACTGATAAAATTCTGAAAGTATAGCAAGTGTTGATGTATTACTTTAGCTTTTCTGCCTTTCCCGATAAAATTCTGAAAGTAGCGAAAAGCCCAAGAAGTGTATTTCACAAAGTTCAGCAAAGTATCGGAAAGTCCAAGAAGTTTATTTCACAAAGTCCAGTTATTCAAAAGTACTACAAGTTCATTCATACACGTAATTCAGATAAGCCCAACGAAAGCATATGTTCAGAGCACCAAGGCGTTGGGCAAATACTGTTTATGCCAGAAACATATGCATATGTGTATGTGTGTATATTCATGCTTATTCACAAAACCCTTCGCTGGTATGTGTTAATTTCAAAAAACCCTACCACCTGTATTTGATCAGAATATTGCAGAGAACTGGTGAATATTTGAGCAAGAGTATGATATTTTCATACAAGCAGCTTATGCAGATAGAGGTGCACACACCAAGGCATTCGTTTTGCTAAACCTAACAAGGTCAGAGGCAATAGAAAGATAGCGTTCATTTTTTTCTGCACCAGCATTGTATGAAGGAGGAGGTGTAAACTGCCATATTGTTGTACAAGCTGAATCAAGGGAAGACCCTGAATGTCTGAAGTGCAAGTTCAGAGAAATGTGCAACCCCCAGATGAATATTACATTAGAGAGGCATTTGTTTTACACAACAAATCAGAGAAACCAGAGGAAACATTTGCAGCTTATATAACTGACTTGAGAAACAGAGCTAAAATGTGTCAGCTTGGTAATCTAAAAGATGAGTTGATAAAGTACAGGCTTGTATGTGGTATTAATAGTGCTGCTGTAAGAAAGATTTTACTTCATGACAGTGATTCAACATTGAGCAAGGCCACAGAAATTTGTCAAATCCATGAGGTGACAGAAAGACATACAAGTATGCTTGTGAGTGACAAGAGCATGGTTTCAGCTGGATCCAGAGCAAATGTAGACAATATGCAACACATGGCAAACAAGAGCAGGCCTAAGCATATGGCAGCCACAGGGGTTCCAAAGAAGGCACAAAGCCTTCCAGAAAGTTCTAAAAAGGGCGCAACCACCAGCTTAATGCAACACAAACATGAATCAGCAAAACCCAAATCTATCTTTATTGTTAACTGTCGCAATTGTAGTGTGAACCATGAGTCTAAAAGAGAGAAGTACTTAGCATATGTTCAGCAATACCATCAGTGTAAAAACTGGAACCATTTCCGAAAGTTTTGTAAATTAAATAAGCCTCACACAGTTATAAAGAAAGATCACACAGAAAAGCAAGTTGATCAAGTGGAACTGAAACAGTCAGCTTTCTATGTAGATGGTGTATCAGTGCTTGATAAAAGAGCTGATGCAGTAAACTTATTAATAAGAAGTGAAGTATTTTGTACTGTCCAGATCAATGGAAAATCCATGGAGCTCAAAGTAGACAATGGGTCAAAGTTTAATGTTATATCAGCAGACACATTTGCAAGAGTGAGAACTAAAGAATAACACAATGTAACCAGCAGTGCGAGACTCGTTGCTTATGGAGGTGAAGAAATTCAAACCGAAGGTTCAGTGATGCTTTCATTATATTTGGCTGAGAACTATTACAACTTGTTATTTTACATAGTTTGAAGATCAGTGCACTCTTTATTGGGTTTCAAAGAGTTTAGAAATGAATCTGCTTCTTTTGCTAAAGAAGTTCATCATGTGAGTGCAGTTCCGAGTTTCTATTTCTCCAAAGCCATTGCCTCAGAGTATGCTGATGTTTTCAATGACAAATTGGGGGAAACTTCCAGCTGTGTATTCCATGAAGTTAGACCCAGAGGTCACTCCAGTAGTTAGACCAGCAAGAAGAGTTCTGATAGCTATGCAAGATAAATTTAAAGCTCTGTTCGATAAAATGGTGCAGCAAGGTGTGATTTGTCCAGTCACAGAATCAACAGAATGGGTGTCGTCCATGGTAGCAGCCCACAAAAAAGGCTCAAACAAAATCAGAATACGCAGTGATCCAAGAGATCTGAACAAAGCATTAAAAAGAACATTTCATCCAATGTGCACAGTCGAAGATGCTGCAGCTCAAATACCAAATGCCACCGTATGTTCGGTTTTGGATGCAAACAGTTCATTTTAGCAAGTTTTGCTTGTTTGAAATTCTCATTTCTAACTACTTTTGGTACTCTGTTTGGAGATACAGATTCCTAAGGATGCCTTTTAGAATAAATTCTGCAAGTGAAGTTTTTCAGTATGCAATGCAGTAAATTTTTTCAGGTTATCCTTGTGCCATAATAGTAGATGAACTATTGTCTCGAGGCATTGGTGAAGCAGAGCATGACAGAAATCTCAAGAAAGTTCTAGACAGAGCACATGAAGTGAACTTGAAGCTCAATCCTCTGAAGTACAAATTCAGACTTCCAGAAGTTACATACATAGGTCATTTGTTTACCAGTATAGGCTTGAGATGTGACCCTGACCAAGCAAGCAGCTATTCTACAGATGTCAGGGTCAGACAATGTACAAGGTTTACAGCATTTTCTGGGCATGGTCAACTATTTAGGTAAATTTATACCAGACTTCAGTGAGTTGACAGCAACCTTAAGAGAGCTAATACACAAAATTGTTGCATGGTCATGGCTGGAACATCATCAGAATGCATTTGATGACCTTAAGCAGAATACTGCCACCCCACCTATGTTAAGATACTATGATGTGAACAAACCAGTTATTCTTTCCTCTGATGCTTCAAAGTTTGGCCTAGGTGCAGTCGTACTTCAAGAGGGCAGACCAGTAGCCTATATATCTAGAACTCTAACCCAAACGTATGCTCAGATTGAAAAGGAGCTTTTGGCAATAGTATTTATATGTTCTAAGTTTCATGATTACATGAATGGTCGAGCTACCCTGATTGAAACTTATCACCAACCTCTAGTTACTATTCTAAAGAAGCCTATGAATTACACTCCAGCGAGAGTACAAAGAACGATGCTCAAATTGCAAAAGTACAGTTTTAAAATGGTCTACACTAAAGGCAAATTGTTCTATCTGACTGATACTTTATCCAGATCACTTAGAAATACAACAGAACAGCTTGATGCAAAAACTTTTGACTATGAGGTGATGTCAGTGCATAATTTTTCCACCACTAGACTTGATGAGTTAAGAGAACACACTTAGACTGATCCAATTTCACAGAAGCTCAATCACTATATCAATGTCAGATGGCCGTCAAAGCAATCTAGTGTATCACATGAGGTGCAAGCGTATTTTCTTACAGAGATGAATTGTTGATGGAAGATGGCATTATTTTCAAAGGTCCTCAAATTGTTGTCCCTACTTCTTTACAACACGAATATATTCAGATTTTGCATCGTGGTCACCAAGTATCCTCATCCACTAAGAGAAGAGCAAGACAATTGGTGTTTTGGCCTTCATTATCAAAAGACATTGATAGAGTTCTTTCTTCTTGTTCAGTATGCAATAGTACCCAATCACATTTGCAAAGAGAACCGCTTCACCTTAGTCCAATTCCTGAGCTACCTTGGTCTATTGTAACAACTGATATCTTTGAATGAAACAATCAACACTACTTAGTTTTGGTAGAATCTTATTTGAATTGGTTTGAGATTAATCTACTACCAAACTTAACCTCAACTGCTGTTATTACTAAGTTGAAATGTAATTTCTCAGTTCATGATAGTCCACACAAACTTTTTTCTGACAATGGTACTCAATTCACTACCCAGTTGTTTCAGAAATTTGCAAAAGAATGAGACTTTGTACATGTCACTAGTAGTCCTGAATATTCTCAACCCAGTGGTCTAGCTGAATGTGCAGTACAGAGTGCAAAACAATTACTCGAAAGGTCAAAGCACATTTATACCAATGTATTCTTGAATCTACTTAATCTCAGAAACATACCCCGTGATGATATTCTTGGCTCACCTGCTCAAGGGCTGTTTTCCAGGCAAACTAGAACTACGCTACCTATTTCTTCAAGTTTGTTGCAGCTTAAACCTAAGAACAATAAAACCATCAATGATCAATTGTTTAAGAAGTGTAATATCCAGAAATCTAGTTATGACTGATTGAGCAGATTACTTTGTCCATTGAGGGAAGGAGAGATGGTATGAATTCAAACAACAAAAAGTTTTGATTGAATATTACAGATTACAGGCATGTGTGCCAAGCTGAGATCCTATCTGATAAACTCCGAGGGTATGGAGTATAGGAGGAATCATAGACATCTTCTTCCTGTACCAGAGTCATCATCATTGCAGTCACAACATTATATCTGTGATGCAAACTCTAAATCAAAGAATGAGTCAGACACTGTTTCTAGACCAGAATGTGCTCAAAAGTCTGCTTCTGTTCCGGAAAGTGATTCTAACATTCCACAGGTCAACTATTTTGCAGAAACTGTCCCAGCTGCTAAATTTAATTCCTAGTTTTATGTCACACAATATGGACGAGTTTCTAAGCCCACTGTGAAATACACAGCAACGTGGACTTGGTTGTATATACATGTGTATTTAGTATTGCATAGTGCATGTCTACAGATTACCTGTGATTTCTGCATTACAAATAATCTCATGACAAATTGCATGATTTATTTCTCAAAGAGGGAGGATGTAGATCAGAGTGTAAAATGTGTGTGCTATATCTTTAAAAAGCATGCAAGGCTGTAGGTGCATGTATAAATTCCAGACATGTGCAATCCTTCGCGCCATTTTGTAGAAGCAGCCAGAGAGTGAGCATGCAGGATTGCAGTTGTTAGTTTCTGTATGTTACTTAAGTTCTAGTCTATAGTGATGTGTTTATATAAAATAAAGCTGCTTGAACAGAACCCACAAAGACTCGGTTATTTGTGTCTCAACATGAAAGCAACAGCCAGCATCACTGGAGTATTAAGGCAAGTCCCCACCCCTTAGCCCTACATTGATTGTTGTCCTGAAAACCACTGCTGGCATGGGATTAGTCTGGCTGATTGGGACTGCCATTTTCAAGTTCTCAGGATGGGTGAATCAGAGCAAGGTACTCAGTCATGTCCTCTCCTGATTTGTTCTTTCAATGTCAGAGTCACTAGTAAAGCTCAGACACGGTTTAAAAATATCTGATTTATATTCTTTAAAAATATAATCTACTTCCAACACACTAAGAGGCAATGGAGGAAATGATTTTAACATAAAAAAGGGAAGGGATAGTAACCAAATACGGACAATGGTGTTACTTATTACTGATACACTCTTACAGTATTTCCACTGTTATTAATCATTAATTCATTCTTTTATTTTTCAGTTTCCTGCTTATTACACTGCAGCTGGAGCTTATCTCAGCACTGCTTGGGTAATAATGTCTTGTACCCAGGATTCATCGGTACTCATCCTGAATGCAGTACATACATGCTGTAGCATGCACACATGGAAACACTAGCATTCACATGTGCCACACACATACATACAAAAATGAACACAGCATGCATATGTTCGGTCAAGTTAGAAGATCAGTGATTCACATACAGCTTGTCTTTAAGTTATGAATAGAACCTAGAGGATTTAATAAAACCTACATGGATACAGGGTACATGTGACACTCCACATAGAAAGCATCCCAGCCAAGAAGTGAAGAACCAAGACCTGCAAAACATAATGCTGACTACTTTGTAGCCCTACTGCCCTTGCTGTTAAACGTGCTGTTAGAATGTTTTGCAGCTGTTTTCTTATTTGCAGTTAATGTATCTCTTTAAATAACATCCAAACTTTGTCAACATTTTGCAATTTTAAATTCCCTTGATCCTCTGACTTGTGGCATATAAAAAACAGTAAAGTTTATTTTATTTATTTATTTTACATTTGTTAACCGGGCTAGTCCAACTGGATACAAGTCCATTTTCAGTGGAGGCCCGAGGAGAAAAGCTCCACTAACTACTACTTAACAAGATAAAAAATATACAAAAACTTATACAATAAAAATAAGAGTAAAAATAAAAATAAAAAATAAAAACAATGTCATGGGTTAATTTCAGGCTATATCAGAAATTGATTTCTATGTGAGGCAAAGCAGAAGTCTAGGTTAGATAAAAATGCTAGGTTAAGGTGTGTTATTCAAAGACATCAGTATTTAGGTTAAGTAATATGAATGAATAAAGAGGGATAGAGAGATGGATTAATAAGAGGGAAAGTTAAGTAAGCTGGAGAAATGATGAAGAAGGCCAGGAGAAGAGTAAAGAGTAAAGTAAAAGCAATTATTTGTGTTTGAGAAAATTATATGGACATTATCATAAATATTAAGCAATAAGATAATTAATCATGTTTTTCTTAAAATCTGTGTGTCTTTTTGACATCCATCATTTCAAAATCAAAATTAAATTTCTGCATGTTTTGACAATTTGTAAAATGCTGGAAAGGATCTTTATAGTGTTCATGAGAATATTCTGTAATATAGTGTTGAAGGTATTTTGTGTGGTGCTTAAAGCATTATTTTTTATCTGTGCCGCTTCTGCTTTTAATTAGTCTATAATTATTTGCTAATGTGTACTGACTTATGTTTCTGTTTTCTCTTGAAAGGTTATGTATGACTTAAATACAATTTTTTGACTAAATGGATACATATGGATATATGTGTTATTCCTATTAAGATTTCAGAATATATATAGATTTATCTTATGTTTGTTCTGCATAAAATAAAACATATATTTTGATAAACTTATTTGCAGACATCTTCTACAGATATATTAAATGGGCTTGATAGCTTCTATCAACTTTACCTGTATGAATACCCTTGATATGTGACCTTCTGCTTTACTAACAATAGAATGCACTGCCTGCATGGACCTGCAGTTACAGCAATAGTTCTTTGGCTATGTTGTCTATTAATACCAAACCAAGAAGTAGATGACTCAACAGCTGACACATCACATGAACTCACATAACTAAATTAAATAATATTAAGTAAAAGAAAAATGCATATACTTATTTATGAATACTTATGTAGAAATAATCTGTTACTCTAAAAATGATTAAATAAGCACATTTACTTTCTTTGCACTTTTAAAAGACATTTTATGATAATAATACATTTCAGTCCAGATGGCTTAAATGCAGCTAAAGCAATCTGCCATTTGACTTCTTTACAGTCAACTGTATTATTATAATCTTCAATTAAAAAAAATACTTTATACTTAGTCAATGACAAAAAAATCTTAAAATCTTTGCAATTTAAGGTATACTTGGCTAATGCATTACTAACATCTTTGTTTCTAATGGCCAGTGTGTGCTCATACATTCTCTGTGAGAGCATTCTACTTGTTCTCCCCACATAGAAGCTCTCACAGATAGTACAAGTGGCCAAATAAACCGCACCCTCAGATCTACAAGAATATCTAAATATCACATTGATTTTTTCCCTTTGCTCTTTGACTAGACGGTGCCCTGTATTTATAAATGTACATTATTTACAGTAATGACAAGGATATACACGATCAGTTCCTTCAGATGAACTATCATTCTTAAACATTCCCTTTCCATAAGCATTTTTAAATGACATGGTCTTTTATAGATACATGTTGGACAACTCCAGAGTACTAGGTATTATTTTCCATGATGATCAAACATACTGTCAACCAAGGCATCGGCATCTCTCTCCTTTAGTTGCTCCCTCTCTCACTTTATATATATATATATATATATATATATATATATATATATATATATATATATATATATATACACACACACTCACACACACACACACACACACACACACACACACACACACACACACACACACACACACACACACACACACACACACACACACACACACACACACACACACACACACACACACACACACACACACACACACACACACACACACAAACACACACACTTATACACATGGGTCTACTTGATATAATCGAAAACCCACTTTCTTGAAACACTAAATGTTGAGACGACATTGCCAAAGCTGCTATTCAACGAAAGCTTGAAGCACCAAACAGGAACTCCGGGAAACAAGCTACTTACTCAGCTCAACAAACAACAAAAACCAAAGCAAATCAAACCCACCCACCTGGGGGGATTCACTCTCTACATCCCTCACACCCCCCAGCTAAATATATGAACTCTGAGATCTCACAACAGTGAGGAAAGTGGCAAAGTTCACCATGGTGGCCAAGTGGCTCACTTCCTAGAGTATCTGTTTGGTAATCTGAGCGTTTATTAAATAGAGGTTTCGGCAATGTTGTCTTCAGATTTCATGTTTTGGATAAGTGAGTTTTCGATGATATCAAGTTGACCCATATATACATACACACACACACACACACACACACACACACACACACACACACACACACACACACACACACACATATATATATATATATATATATATATATATATATATATATATATATATATATAGATAGATAGATAGATATAGCTATATGTAGATATATATACTAATATATACATATATAAGAAAGGGGTGGTGTGTGTGATATGTGAAGCCTTTGCACATACAGGATACAGTGAACTTCACATATAACAGATGTTAGATGTCACTTGCAATGTCATTAGGTGGGTATCTCAATAAGTCCAGTTCAGCATTAGCAGATTATGGTTTGTCGTCTCATGGTGGCACATAATTACTCGTTAAATGCTGACTCATTGCTCGTGCTTTCTTTTATATGTTCTCCATCTATTCTTATCCCATTTCTACCTCATTATCCTGTACTTGCTCTCATTTCTGGTCACTAGCATTGGACACCAAAGCTATGGTCAGATACATGCATCTTTCTTAGATCTCCACTTCTCTCACTAAATTTGAATATCAGATTGACTCAGAAACAGTCTAGTCTACTAGCCTAAGACCTCCAATTTCAAAAGAATATTGGATATTCCCCTTAATATATTTAAGCCACATATTGAACAAACTTTCTATTAATCAAATTTACAATGTTCTGTTTTTGACTATATTCTCGTTTGTCACATTTCCTGTCTAGTACTTCATCCACATTTATGTCATCCTGTCATCAATACGTTTGCCTTTTCTCCTTTTTGTCTCAAGTGTCAAACCATTTTGAAGAATACTTACCTGTCCTTGTGTGGGACATAAATAATACCAGTCCTCAAATGTCATCTCTTCTTTTCTCCCTAGCTAGATTTTGCATGTACTTTCTCCCATTTTTGATCTGCTACCCAGGCACAAGGAATTATCTTCTGACCACTTAGTGCACTATTCCCTTTCTTCCTCCTTCAAAATGGTTATCATCAGGGAAGTCTAGAAGTCAGTTTTTCTACCTTCTTTGGTTTTTAGTGCATTCTCCTGAAGAGCTCAATGTTCCATTACCAACTTCCTCATGCATCTTTTCGTTTTTGATCGATATCCCATGACGTTCCACATCACTATCTTCTTGAGCTCTCCTCCCCCACAGTCATGTCACATTTTTTGCAATTTATTAACTATGGAAAGCAATCAAATCCACTTGAAGTTGTGAATAATACATATGCAAAATGAAGGATATAGGAATTTGATTAATTATAACTACATGAATGTTGATGTTGCTTGAGGTAAACATATGAATATTATTATCTTTTTGCTATCTAACATATGGACTTGTATAAAGAATGTGACCACAAATATAACTGTATTTAGAAATCAAGAGACTGAGATGGAGGTTGTAATAGACATATAACAATATCAAAGCTAACTCAGCCCTAAACACTATTTGAAAATACACACAAATACTAACAACTGCAGATATTCAAATCTTGTGAAAAGTATAGATTCCATATGTGCCCTAAACTTTTAACTACAAGTAGCTTAAAAGAAACTGGACTGATGTCTTTCAGATGACAAACTCTGTAAATGTAAGGAAAGTGGAACACTCCATTTTTAAGCATCCTTACACTCAGTGGGTTACAGTACCTTTTTTTTATTGAAATATGTCTGCATGGCCTTCTAAAATCATGGGACTTCAGTTTAGGCAGCTGGATTTGTATCCTCATCAGCTAATAATAGGTGGACACCAACAATTCCCTCTAAGTATTTTCCTAGAAGAAAGATCTGACCACAGTTGTGACTTCTGCTAGGAATTTAAACAGCTATTAAGATATGTTAAATGCTACTCCACTGTTTAAGGATATAACTCATAAATAAGTTATTGCATTTGCCTCCGATACTCTGATATGTTTAATCTATCCTTACAAACGTAAGCTCTACACTAAAATCCAAACTAGCATCCTGTTATAACAAAGTAGCTAAATTTACTACCGACAGTCCACACAAAACTCACCACTGACAAGCCTTAAAATTGATAAACTGGCTAGAGTTTAATGACTATCTAGCATACTGTTACCTAGTTGTGGCACACATAAAAATAAAATGTCCTGCATTAAAAAATATACTTTTGCCTTATACCCACACAAGAGGCCTACATACTGGTGATAAATTTCTACTAAGTACCAGTGAAGCAAATAATTCATTGAGGGACTCATTGTGCTACTTCTACATCTACAAACTCTGGAACACCAGCCCTACACAAGTAAAAAGGACTAACAAACTCACAAGCTATAAAATCCAGAACAAGCAATGTCATATGCAATCATCACTAGATTTAATTTCTTTTGGGTTTTAATACCAGGAATGTACCACATTCCTAAGTCAGGGTGTTATTAAAGTTTGTGAAATTGGGATTGTTTCAGTCTTTATTTTAGACAAAAGTGCTCTTTGCAGCACCTGCAATGTGCCCAGAATGTACTCATTCTGCAATTCATATGTAGTGACATGCACTGGTAGCATACATAAATAATGACTGTAGATTTTTTTTTATGAGACTCATTGCCTTTAATGCTGTTGGAAATATCTGGGCATCTTTCTTCCATATTGCTTTCATTTCTGTCTGCATATCTTCATATTTTATGATTTTGTATCTTTCTCAATGTGAAATGCTGTAATTGCGAAGTTTAACACTTTCAGTTATCAATGCTACGTTTGTCTTTTTTTCCATGGAATTCTAAATCTGGTTTTCTCATATCTGTTTTTTTTTTTTTGAATTGTTGGGAATGGTTGATCCTGTGTGATGTACCATTCATCATTCTTTATAATGCTTTGTGGTTCATATTTCCAATGCTTCGCAGCTACTTCTGCATTAATACCCAGTGCAACAGTCTTACAACATTATTGTGCCTTTCAATGTACAGACCCTGTGCCATGAGTGTATTGCAGCCAGCAGCAATGTGTGTAACTGTTTCCAATTCTTTTTTACAGAACCTACATTTGTTGGCTTCTTTCTCAAGATCAATCAACTTTGTAAACCAACATGGATGTAACCCACTATCCTTGGATGCCATTATTAACTTTTCTGGCTATTGTTTCAATTAATTTCTCCTTAACAATTCCTACATCAAATCCTGATCAACATGAGGTTGTTCTACGGGATCTCATAGGTTCATAGGTGTTTAATATGGTAACAACCACAAGGGCCTTTTTAAGCTTAGACATGCATCACAAATCTCTAACAAGTTCTGGTACCCTTGATAAGTGTAAGCAGGGGCCTTGAAGATGAGTCATTTGCAGGTTGCCAGTGTCCATTAGAGACATAGTTGCCAAACCAGGGATGAATTTCAGGTTCCCCATCCATTTGTTCAAGCTGCACTTGAATTGGGCCAGGGAGGAAATCTGCTTCACATGGATGGGAAGCCTGTTCCATAGACAGGTTATCTCTGGGATATATACCTGTCTCTCCAGCAGATCCCTGTTTATACCACAGGTGTGGTTTAAATCTTTAGAATGGGGAATTCTGGTGCTGTTTGTTTTGTGGATATGCAGGAGGTCCATATGAGTGGGGTCTGACAATACCCTGTATGCCAAGCATAGCAATCCCCTCAAAAGCTTGTAGGAGACAGAGTACAGGGATAGGGCCTTGATGTGGTCTGCATAGGACATTTTATATATGTCCTGTATTCTATTAGTGAAGAACCTCTGTGAACGCTCCAATTGTTGGATATGCTTAGTTAGGTACATACCAAAGGGGGCATTGCACTCAATGATAGGTCTGACGAATGCCAAATGCAGTGGAACAATTACTTCCTTGGACTTAGATGCCATAATTTTGTTTATAAGTTAAATCCAAATCACTGGAGCAACAGAGGAAGACACCAACCAGATTTAGCGTAAAAAAACTTCTTTACTCAACGCTTTCATCTCAAGGACTTCTTCAGAAATAAAAATACATACATTTACCACACTTTTTATACAAAAACCATGTCCCTCTCAAAAACTCAATTGAATACCAAATCAATTAATTAATCAATTAAGCAACAAATCAGCATTTAAATACACATTTGTAACTTGATAGTTAACATACAAAAATATAAAAATACAACAGTTAAAACAAAGCAAATATACTTACTATTTACTGTCTGTTAAGAAAAATGTACTATTAATGAATTCATTTAAACCTGGGGGATTATCAGCCCCCAGTCTAAGCTGCCATAATGACTCTTTCCTTTCCACTCTGTTTTTTAAGTTGCTTCCCCTTAAGTCAACCACAATATGTTCCAAAACTGTAAAGGAAATGTTTTTATATGAAATACATTGAATGAAATGTCTGAACAATGCATTTTTATCATCCTTAATCTTAGTAGCATAATAATGCTCTTTAATGCGTTTGCTCAGATTCTTAGTAGTCATCCCTACATAAAATGCAGTGCAACCTGCAACCTGAACATAATGCAATATACACTAGATTGGTAGAATTACAATTGAATCTGCCAGGTACACTGATAATGCAATTTAAATAAAGTAAATTAATATAAGGTACTTCATAAATATATCTACAGATGTTGCAATGAAGACATTTATACATGCCCCTGGATTTATGGGTTACTGGCATAGCTACTAAAGTCTCTTTTTTTCAAGCATACTCATAATAGTATTAGATTTTTTTGTATACAAAAATAAGTTTATCACATAAAATGTTACAAAGTTCATTATTACCGGAAATAATTTTCCAGTTATTAAAGACTACTGATTTAATTTTATTACTATCTATAGTCATATTAATAATACATTTAGGTGTAGATAAAAATGAAGTGGGGGTCGAATGACCAGTAATATTCTTAGCACAGAGCCCCTTCTTAATAATAGGGGAAATTCTGATTCTCTTCTCTCAATGATGTTACTACTCACTTCTTGAAGTAAAGACAGTGGGTACCCCTACACAATAACAAATCACTAATAAATTTAAATTCATTAAGAAATAAGTTATTATCTGTAGTCATACGTGATGCTCTAATAAACTGACCCTTGGGCACGTTTCTCTTCATATACATGGGGTGATTACTACTGAAGTGTAACTAATTATTAACATAAGTAGCCTTTCTAAAGATATGACTAGAAAGCATCTATCTAAGGAATTCCACTCCAGACTCACATCCAAATAATTTACATTATTGCCGTGACCACTTAAAGTAATTTTAAAAAGTCACAGCTTGCATTCATTTGAGTTAAAAACAAAGAATGTTTGTCAGGAGGACCTTTAATAATAAAAAACAAATTGTCAATGTACCTGCAGTTAAATAAAATATGAGACAAGACTGATGGTAGGTAATAGAGGGACTCTTTGTTGCTTAATTGATTAATTAATTGATTTTGTATGCAATTGATTTTTTGGGAGGGACATGGGTTTTGTATAAAAAGTGTGGTAAATGTATGCATTTTTATTTCTGAAGAAGTCCTTGAGACGAAAGCTTTGAGTAATTAAGTTTTTTTATGCTAAATCTGGTTGGTGTCTTCCTCTGTGTTGCTCCAGTGCTTTGGATTTCTTTGGTTTTGTTACACTGGTGGTTATTTTATTTAGTTGTTTATAAGTTGCGCAACATAAAATGATGTCCTCACTCCTGTAGACATGTGATGGTCAAAAGCTAGATTAATACCTATATATGTTCCTAAGTCCCTGATGACTGGGTCAACTCTAAGGGGTGTGTTGTCATTGTGATAGTTACCAGGGATGGATGACTTTCCAAAGGATACTATTATGCATTTCTTGGCATTTATTTTTAGTCCGTGGCTCTAACACCAGTTGTTTGTGTTAACCACTCCTGGAGAACATTTGTCTTAGTGTGGGATTCAATGACAGCTCCTATTTTGCAATCATCTGCAAATTTAGTCAGCCAAAGACCACCGACATTGGCCTTGACTTCTGAGAAGTAAATTCCAAAAAGGAGGAGCGGTCCAAAGACTGATCCCTGAAAGACTCCACTTGTGACTGGCCTCTTTGTAGATGTGGACTCCCGAATTCTAACTTCTAAGGTCCTGTTTGTGAGACAGTTTGCTATCCTCTGGGTGACATACAAGTTTGTACCTAACCTCTTGAGTTTGTCAACAATGCCCAAGTGGGGTATTGTGTCAAATACCTTGGCCAGATCAAGGTAGGCAGTGTGAACCATTTTTCCTTCATCTATTCCTTTGGTTACCTTCTGAAAGAAGTCTACCAGGTTGATTAAGCATGATCTGTCCTTGGCCAAGCCAAACATGGTTCGGTCCAGTGTCTGAAGGTTTACATTATCTCTGTTGATAATTTCCATGATAATTATTTCCATGGCTTTACATATAAGACTAGTCAGAGTTATGGGTCTATAGTTTCCAGGATCTGTAGATGGCCCAGCTTTCTGCAGAGAAATGACTGTTGGCATTCTCCATTCATGAGGCACAAAGCCTGTTTGGAAGTTACAGTTAAATAGTAGTTCCAGAGGCCCTGATAGGACATGCTTCATGCTATTTAGAAGGCATCCTGTGATATTGTCTGGGCCTATTGAAGCAGTGTTCTTAGTCTTAGAAAGAGCATTAAGGACCTGTTCCCTAATGATAGTAGGGGGAGGTATAGTTGATGGTATTTCCTGAGGGAAGGTAGAGGGGGCTTGAGGGGTAAAGCTGGATATGAATTTATCAGCCAGGAGGTTTGCTATATCTTCTGGCTCAGTATATGTGGGTCCATTTACAATGAGCTTGGCACACAACTGTGATTTGCCTTTGAGGTTGTGGACATAAGTAAAGACTACTTTGTGGTTGTCCTTGTCCTGGGAGGTTAAACTTATCTCAAATTTGGATTTGGTAGACTTTATTTGTCCTGTGAGTTGTTTGTTTAGATTGATGAGGGCTTTTATCCTGCTGGGTGCTGCACCTCCTAATTTTTGCCATGATTTTCTTCCTCCTGTTATACAGCCTATTGATTTTGTGATTCCACCAGGGTGGCTTGTTTTTTTAGTTAGTTTTGTACTTCTTCCTGGTGGGTACAGCTGCCTCTATGCAGCTATTAACATGCTTGTATGGGGTTTCTGTGAACAGTTCTGCATAGGCAGCAGTGTTCTCAGAGTTTATGGGGGCTTGAAATTTTGCCAGGTTACCCTTAATAGCAGGAGGTTAGCCTTAGAGCAGTTTCTGAATATTCCAGGTTTAGCTGGGGGTCCAGGTTTTATTTTTACTTCAAAGGAGACCATTTTTTTGGTCTGACCTTACCAGGGAAGACATTAGAGTAGGGGGTGTGCAACACTCTCCCATATTAGTGAGGACCGGATCCAGTATGGTTGCATACTTGGTTGGTGTAATGACTATCTGGTCCAAGGAGTTTGTGTTTACAAAAACCCGAAATCTCTGTGCATTAGTGTATTGCAGTCAGCACCAATGTGAGCAACTGTTTCCAATTCTTTTTTTACAGAGCCTACATTTGCCTGTTTCTTTCTCATGTTCAATCAACTTTGTAAACCAACATGTATGTAGCCCACTATCTTGGGATGCCATTATTAACTTTTCATGCTATTGTTTCAATTGACTTCTCCTTAAGCATTCCTACATCAAATCCTGATTAACATGAGGTTTTTCTAGAGGATCTTGATACTTGCCACTATATTTATGGATTTCTTACATTCTTTTCCCTCTCATCTGATCCTTCTCCTTATATTCTTTCTTTTGTATTTTGGCACATTCAGTTGCTACCTGATTTTTATCTACTTAGGGTTTGATTTCCATTCCCGCTTGGCACCAACATGCTTCTGCTAAATTAAACCGAAAGGTCATCTTAGACTTCTTCTCCTTATGTTTTAAAACTTTCACTATATTTGGATCTGATAAGGTCATATCTGCAGATCTATACATGTAATCCTCTCCAGGATGAATACTCTAGTGAAAACATACATTTCTTATTATTTATTGTTAAGGTTTTTGCCCTCCTGCACTCGAATCAATGAACTCCTCTTAATTCCCCTTAAACTTTTCTAACTGCCCCCATCTACTGCTGCAACGTTGTGCATTCCCTATATACCTAAGTTATAAGCCTTCCAAATACACCAATCTGGAAAAAATAGCCTAGCTAGAACTAATTCTATATCATGCTCTCTCACTCAAAAGCTATTGCCACTCCCTCCAGTACAATACTAATATCTCTTCTTCTACATCATTTTATAACTTCATTATATCTCCTGAACTCTTTATAACTCTTTTTCTGTACTGAAATATAAGAATACTAAAGTTCATTATAATACTGTGTTTACTTCTATAGTATAAATTTATTTACTTCCTGCAAGATTTTAAAACTACCAGAACTGTATAAACTTAATAATTGTTGATGTAAATACTTTATACCTTTCTTGTAATAGTTTTTTTTTTTTTTCAAGAAATGTAATTGTTGGTATTCTGAGAACTTTTTGAAATCCACTAGCTAATGTACTGTGATGGAGCTTTTCACCCTGGGTCTCTGCTGAAAATGGGCTCTCGCCTGTTGGACTTTCCCAGGCAACAAAGACAAATAAATAAATAAACAACCACAAAGAAACATTAATTGAAAGTCTGATTCATAGTTGTGGGAGTATGAGTCTTCAACAAACTCCAGAAATCATATCAGGCTGACTTTATGCCATGAAGGAATGCAGCCCTGCCCATGACTCATCCAACCTTGGTTTTAGTGGTGGCCCTGGTGGCGAGAGTCGAATCAGGGGAGACAGAGAACAGAAGATGCTTTGTTTGCTTTGGGGGATGTTGACATGCATGTGCCATGGGGCATGGCTGCTGATAATGAATGTTTTGTAGATACTGGGAATGTAGTGGGGTTCATCTACTCAAGATAAAGGTACAGTTGTCTGAAATGCTATTTTGGAGCTTTGAGATGACTGTCCTACATGCATTGCATTTCCATTCCATCAGTGTTTATGTCATAGTCAAAGGAGACATTACGGTTTACTGCAGAACATTTTTTGATGTCTTCCTGCATGATTGCTATGGTATGATTAGCCCCATCTTTGAAAGGGATGAGCTGGAACTATGATCATAAGAATCACCCACATGATCAGCGGGTACAGGAAACAAAAAAAAATTATATGGAATGATAATAACATTAAGTTTAGGCATGCAATGACACTATGCAATATATGTCTACAGTACTGCATGTGATTTAAGCAATTATCCCTACCCCATTTGTTGGCTGTTCCTCCACATGTTAGCTCCAATTTCTAGTAGGATGTTGATCGTGGTAATTATACAAGGAAATATGCTTCCTGCCTTTCTCCTCAAAAAGATGTGAATAAGTTAAAACATGTTAATCCACTTTTTTCCCCACATGAGCTCTGTGCATGAGCATCACTAATCAAAAGTGTGTTAGTTGGCTGTAGATTAACTTAATACAGCTTTTATTATACATTTATAACAACACTATATTGGGGAGCTGATGTATGGCTGTGAGTAAAAAAATAAAACCAATAAAAAAAAGATTAAATCAATTTAAGGTACATGAATTCACTAGCCATAACATGGGGCACAAGGTGTAAAGCAGGCTTAAAATATGGAGGAACACTGATACTCTTGCAGTCTATAAGATGAAGAAGGATTATTCATTCAGCTATTGGAAATTATTTATGGTTAAACTATACAAGAATCTATATGTTAATAACTCCCTCATATCTTTACATGAGATAAAGCAATATTTACCTCTGCATTCACTCAGTAAGTTGCTTAATAAATTGATAATGTAAACAATAGATACAATACAGAACGTTTTGAAGGCATGTCCTAAAGATGAGGCTCCTGGACCTGATGATCTGACTACAGGTCTGTAAATTTTGTTACAGTGTTAAATGATCTCTTGTCCATCATACTACTCAATATATTTATACTAAATGGAAAAGTAACCTGATGTTTTCCATACAATTGTTGTAGCCTTGGGGTGGTATTCGTAGTCATTACACATGTGTGCAGAGTATTTAACTAAACAATTCAGGAACAAATCTCAACAGAATCAAGGACTAATCCAAACATAATCAGGGGCAATCAGGAACACTTTTCGATTATTAGAACAATTAACTAGACATTAAGAGAATAAGACAGTGTGAGTTACTATACATTTTCTGAAGTAAAAAAAGTCTGTGACTCTAATTATTGTCATTAAGCACAATGCACTACCTTTTCATTACAATACATAAGTTTTAAGGGGGAATTGAGAGACAGACCTAAAATCTGCATAACAATCAGGGACACTGTGGTTGTTGGAACTAATATGAGAAATATGTATGCAAAAGGGAGAAATAATGAGATGTAAATGAATGTATAAAAAAATCTGTGACTATCTTATGCAGATAAGGTACTCTTCCTGTATTTATGCAATTCATAGCTAGTTTTGATGCACAAGTGTACGGTGCACAGATAATTTCTAAAAAGTGAATCCAAATATTTTTTATCCACTTTGAAGTCTGGAAAAAATGCTTAGTGTCACTGCCAGTCTGACTGAATTACACTGTGAATTGCTCATTTCAATCCTGTTAACCCCAGTGTATGTGCAGTGGCACTCACAGGCCTAAGAGACAGGCTTCTTCTTCAAAGATACTTTATCAGTTCCTGAGCATACTCTTAGCACATGTGAATCAAGCTTATTTATTTCCAGGAGTCACCACATAACTGAGAGAGTATTAAGTTTACTTCTACAGAATGGCATGCTTTATTGAGGTTCTTGGTGTGATAGACTGCACCCATGTTGCTATAAGGACCCCATCTAGACCACAGGGGTGCAGTACCAGAGCAGGAAGGGCTGCTGCTCTATCAACTGTCAGATCATGGACATTCATCATCAGTGTCAACCCAACATTGTGGAAGTGCCCATAATTCTCACTTTACCCTCTCTTCCTGTAAGGCAAGATTCTTCATGGTCACCTATGTAGTAAGTGCAAACGATTCTAATGTTATTAACCATAGTTATTTCTGTATGTCTAGACTGGCATAGATAGTACTAAGTAATTACATCTTATTTTGTTTTGTGTCCCCCCTGTTTTGTTTCCCAGGTCTACCCACTCAAACTTTGGCTATCAGTAACAGCCTATAACCTCCACAAATTTGTTGAGGAGTGCTTTAACACTGCCCTTTTCCAGATGTGGATGGTCGTTGAGGAAATGTTTGTCCTGCTCAAAGCCTGTTTCCATTGTCTGGATGTGTGAGATAGGGTCCTTCAGTATCAGCCTGTTACTATATGAAGACTGTTTACTGCATGCTGCATTCTGGATAGTATGATCATGGGTCAGTCTGGTATGCCAATGCAATATCTTTTCAGTGGTGGTGGGAGTGAAGCTGCTTCTGTTATTTGCTCTACCAGTGAGGACTGAGACAGTGGACTGCTGATACCAGTAGCACAGTAATCACTCTGGCAGGCTTGCGTATGGTACATGGCTGCAGAGATAATGAGGGAGTGTCTCGTAAAGAACTATGGGCCATGACATTCAAAACATAACAATGAAAAGTTACACGTATAATTCTTGATACATGCTGTGTTATGTGTGAGCTACGCTGAAGGTGCATGGTCAAATTAAACTGGAAATTAGACATTTTCTTCTTATATCATACACAAAAATTTGTTTTCAGAAGGTATTAACCATCACCATTTGTACAGGGTTCAGTGGTTAGTGGCACAAGTCAGTGTTTGGTGGTTTGTGGAAATACTGTATGTGTGCTTGCCATCCTCCCAGTGTACATCCCCCACTCGTGCCAGTGGTGAGGACAGAGGCTCCTTGATGACTGGTCCAGTGGTGGCTAGTCACATTATTGCTTGGCAGTGGCGGGATATATACATATTAATATTCAGTGATGTGGATATTGAACTCCTGTAGCTTGCAAACAGTGGTCATTAAGGAAAATGTTTTTACTCTCAATCAGCCACACAGTGAACATTCAGAGTTTCATATCACAATTGTTTTATTTTTTTGTTAGCTTAGTTAATCAGGGAGAGCAGGCAAGCATGTCAGCAGAGGAGTATGGCAAGCTGACAAGGAACCAATTGCCTGAGATGCGCAATGCTAAAGGACTGGTGCATGCTCACCTGACTAAAGCAGAAATTATTGCAGCCTTGGGCACAGCTGCGTAAAAAACCAGCAAGCAAGAAGACAACCAGGCTGCCCTTGGAGATGTACAACTCTCAGAAAATGGGCAGTTCAACCTTTCCACAGAGGACTTAATAATCTGTCTGGAGTTAAAGATACTTAAACTGGAGGCCAAACATTTGGAAATAGAAGCAGCAAAGAGACTGAGATGTCTGGAAGATGAGGACAATGAGAGGCAGAGGCAACATGAAATGGAGATGCTAACTCTTCACCAGGATCATGGAGGTAATGGGAAAGGGAGTAACCGAATCCCAGAAGCCACAAAGGTCAGTACATTTCTTCCACAATTTACAGAGGGTGATAATTTTGATAGTTTCATTCATATGTTTGAAAGGGTATGTAAATAGTATAATGTTGACCAAGGACTCTGGGTACAGTTCCTGACCCCCTTTACTCCACGATAAAGCTGTAACTGCTATTTCTAAACTGTCTAATACTGATTGCTTAAATTATAATACTGTTTACAATTGTCTTTTAGAGTGTTTTAAGTTAACACCTGAAGCTTATTGGAAAAGGTTTTGTGAGCATAGATGCAAGGCAGATGAAAGTGTGTATGAATATATTGCTGAACTAAGCACTTATTCTGACAGGTGGGTGAGTGGGTGTCAGGTCATCACATTTGAAGGACTGGCAGACCTATTGGTGGGGGAACACGCCCTTAGTACTTTGCCTGAGGACATGAGAATGTGGTTAGCAGATAGCGAATGTAACAGAGCAGACAAGTTGGGGAAAAAGGGAGACCTATACCTAGCAAGCAGGGCATCCCTGCACAGCAAAGGGATACCCATTGCTGTTCATGAGTCTAAGGGAACCCATGGTGGGCTGCCTAAACCACCCCAACAGAGTCTGCCAGTAGCAGGGGAAACCACTAGTCCAGGTACACATCCAAGACCAAGGGTTAAATGCTTTAAATGCAACCAGTGGGGCCATGTAGCATATAGATGTCCATGGAGGCAAGGTGGGGAACAAAAGGTTGGAGAGTCAGTAAGTGGGAATGACAGAATGCCAGCAGTAAGTTGTCTGCAGAAAACAAGGGTACCAACCTACCACAAGAAGTTATATCCTATCTTAGTAAATGGGCAACAGGCCACTGCTAAGAGAGACACAGCCTCTGACCTAACCATTGGGGAGCCTGCAATGGTTAAAGAGGAGCACTACTTGCTTGAGCAGTATACTCCAGTCAGAACTTTAGGAGGTACTCCATTTCAAATATCTTTGGCTAGAGTTCACCTTGACTGGGAGGGTGGAAAAGGAAGCATGCAAGTAGGTGTGTTTGAGGATATCCCTGCAGATGTCCTGATATGGAATGATTTTAATAATGCAGTACCTCGTTTGCATGCAGTTACATGCAGTCAGGCTTGGAGACAAGCATGTGGGTCTGATAAACAAAGGGAGAAGACAGACAGACCACACACTTGCAGCCAGGACTGGTAACATGGTTACTTCAGGGAGGGAACTACCCTGTAGCACTGAGACTGAAGGTGAGCCACAACTGCTTGTGGGTGCTGATGTTCCCTTAGACAGAGTGACTACAAGGGCAGAGGTGAGTAGTAGTACCCAGGTTGTCAGTGAGGCACCACTGTCAGAGAATACCAGACTTCCTGTGGAAGGGGAGCTGGGAAGGGTTACAAAGAGAGAGCTGAGACAGGCTCAGCTCTCAGAACCTACATTACAAGGCCTGAGGGAGGTAGCCAGTGAGGCAACTGATTCTCAAGGGAATAGGGAATCGGTATACTGGGACAAAGGATTACTGTATAGAGAGTAGACCCCTGAGGGAGGGCTAGAGGGTGAGAGAATACAGCAGTTGGTAGTGCCCAGAGTCTACCATCTGGCACATCTATCCACAGCCCAAGATATTCCCATTGCAGGTCATATGGGCATAAAACATACAAAGAGATACATTATGCAGAACTTTTATTGGCCTGGGATTTCCAGAGATGTAACAGGGTACTGCAGGACCTGTGAGCATTGCCAAAAGGTAGGGAAGGCAGGAGACAAGGTGAAAGCACCTTTGATGCCTTTGCCTTTGACTGAGGAGTCATTTCAGAGGGTGTCTATGGGTATTGTGGGGCCTCTGAGCACCCCAAGCTCCACAGGGAAAAAGTATATCCTAGTGTTAGTAGATTATGCTACCAGATACCCTGAATTGGTGGCCCTAGCCTCCACTGAGGCAGAAAAGATGGCAAATGCTTTTTAGAGATTTTCATTAGGGTAGGTTTCCCAAAAAAAATACTGACTGACACAGGTGCCAATTTAATGTCAGATCTGCTGGCTTGTCTGTGGAAGCACTGTGGGGTGAAGCACCTAAAGACCACCCCTTACCATCTCCAGAATAATGGTCTGGTTGAGAGGTTAAACTCTACACTAAAAACATGCTATGGACATTTGCAGACCAGTTTAAGAGGGAGTGGGACAAATATTTGCCCCATCTGTTGTTTGCTTACAGGGAGGTGCCCCAGGAATCCACAGGTTTTTCACCCTTTGAGTTGCTGTATGGGCATAGGGTAAGGGGCCTCTAGATTTGATTCAAGATGAGTGGGAGGGTGAGTGTGAATCCCACAAGGATTCTGTTGTGGCATATGTCCTAAACCTCAGGGCAAGACTCAGGGAACTCATGTGCTTGGCCCAGGAGAACCTGGCAGAAGCCCAACAGCAGAAAAAGGTCTGGTATGGCAGGAATGCTCGAGCTAGAGAGGGTGCTGTGGGGCAGCAGGTAATGGTTCTCATTCCTGTCAGACACAACAAGCTGCAGGCAGCTTGGGAGGGACCCTTCAATGTGGTAAAAAAGGTCAGTTATGTTAACTACAGGGTAGAGCTTCTAGGCAGGAGGCAGGAGAACAAACTGTACCATGCTGACATGATGAAACCTCACTATGATAAGGAGGCCCTGGTGCTAAGTATTTGCAGTGCAAGGCAGGAGGAGTCTGTGGCAGCTCTAAGGCTACAGGGAGCTAGCCAGCCACATCCCAAATTACTATGGCAGAGCCTAGGATTGCAGACATATTATAGGATGGTGCAGCACTGTAGTGGGGTCAGCAATACCAAGGTAGCTGGAATCTCAAGACAGGAAATGGGGTAGGTATTCCCAGGTAGGTTCACGTGTCTCAAACAATGTTTCTCAAGGGTCATTTGAAAAACTAGCTTGAGTTTTTAGAGGAAGAATTGTCACAAAAGGAAATACTGCCACTCCAGCTATCTGGAAATTTGTAAATGATTATATGTTATTTGTGAATATTAATCTGATTTATATGCCTGTCTTACAAATGTATTAGAACTGTATGTTATGTGTATATTAAACTGCTGGTACAGAAGTGTGTGCTGAACAGGGTTTGTACAGTACTGAGCCTAGATGTGTGATCACAGTGTACCCAGCTGGATTACAATATAAATATATATAAACTATTGTACCTGTGTAAATGTGTATGTTTTAACAGTGAGAACTAGAACATAGAGGATTAACTTGCAAAACTTCAAGAAAATAGTTGAAATTAAATTCTTTTATGATTGTTCTATAAAAGTTATTTTCAATGCAGCAAGAAGACAAGATGTCTAGAACTAGGGTGTCTTCTGCATTGTTTTGTAAGTGTTTTATTGTTTTATGTCTTCCAGCAGTTGCAAAGATCTGAGAGATATGTATTTATATAAAAATAATAAAACTGTGTCACCCAACATGGTGCTCAATTAGGAACACAAAAAAGCACAATATGAAACTTTTATTGGAATAGGTTAGCATTTTTGTGAGGTTGCTGCTTCATCATACCATATAAAATACATACAGTGCAGTGAATTTAAAATAAAAAATAACTAGTCATCAGGAACAACTAATAAACCAATAAAAACTAACCGATAACAATCACTGCCTCATTACCAAAGCATGCTTGAGTGGAATTCCTAGATTCAACCCTGGAGGTTTATGTGCTTGCAGGGGAACAATCCATTTCAACTCACACATCTCTACATAATTATTAAAATCACCCATTCTAACACTAGAAGAAAGCAATTGTAAAACTCTAAAACTAAATATATTATGCCTTGGTAAAGACAAAGCATTACTGCCTAAAGCATTTGTTAAAACATTATTATGAATATTGCCTAAATGTTGTTTTTTACACCCTGTTTCTGGATGCATTCTTTCTCCTAGATTTACAGCAACCTGCAAGAGTAGTAACTTGATTTATTTGGCTACATGCCATTCCTGTAATTGTTTTTATGTGGGGGAAGCTACACATCAGTTTAGAGAGCGTATACTTGAACATTTAGGCAATATTCATGATAATGTTTCAACAAATGCTTTAGCTAGTCATGCTCTGTCTTTGCCAGGGCATAATATATTTAGTGTTTAGAATTTTACAATTGCTTTCTCCTAGTGTTAGAAGAATTTTAATAATTATGTAGAGACGAGTGAGCTGAAGTGGATTGTTTTCCTTCAAGCGCATAAACCTCCAGGGTTGAATCTAGGAATTTCACTCAAGCCTGCCTTGGCAATGAGGCAGCAATTGTTATTGGTTATTTTTTATTGTCTTGTTAGTTGTTCTTAATGATTTGTTATTTTTTATTTTAAGTTAAATGCATTTTATGTATTTTATATGGTCTGATGAAGTGGCAACCCCATGAAAGCACTAACCTATTCCAATAAAAGATTCATATTGTGCTTTTTTTGTGTTCTTGATTGAGCACTGTGTTGGTTGACACACTTTTTTATTATTTTTATACATTCTTTTTATGAGTCACCTTTGGCAGTTGACTTGCTTGTTTTACTATTAGATATGTATTTTTTCAGAGAGATGCTAAAATGCTGACAGTTGGGGGTTTTCAACTGGGATAGTCAGATGACAAAAGTGATGTCATCCCACAAATATCCCAGCAGCAATATTTGAGATATTAATTTAAGAACTCTCTGAGATGGGGGATTATTTGACCTGGAAACATCCACTCACCACTTCTGTCTGCTTGTTGTTGCATAAGTAAGTTTTTTATGGCATAGTAACTTTTTGTAGATTCAGAGAGGAATATAGTAAAGTATTGCTTAGATATTTTCTTTATTTATTTGAGATTGTCCTGCAATATTGTTTTAAATATTTCCTGTGATTCTGAACTCTGATTTAACTGATTACCTACTGAGCATTGTCTTGTTCTTTTATTATTTATTATTAAATATAGTTAAACCCAACATTGTGGCTGATATCTGTGAGACATATTTAAGCTATGAGAGTACTTGCATATCTGTTTGGTGACACTGTTGGCCACTCCTAATAGCCCTGACTATTGGTCGAACTACTCTTTGCATTAATAGTAACATTACACAGTAAGATTGAACAACCTTTGCTAAGGGCATTAAAGTAGCTAATAAGGAGCTGGATGGTGGCAGTGAAAACTACCTTATAGTCTGCACAAAAGAGGGAATAGCTAGTATACCTGTGCCAGCCTTTCCCAGGTGTGTGTGTGTGTGTGTGTGTGTGTGTGTGTGTGTGTGTGTGTGTGTTTCTGTGTGTGTCAGCTACTTAGCCAGGTACATGAAGCAGTGGTTGGACAGAGGGTGCTGGAGCTATAAGCTTGGTCACTCAGCTGAAATCTCAACTCTATAGCTGTGCCAGTGGGGAGTCTTATTAGGGATCTGGACAAAGAGGGGAAACCATCCCCAGACTGACTGTGTGTGCTCCAATGGGAAACTGCACTTCACTATGTGTGTACTTGTCATGCTCCCAGTGTGTACATCCACCAATGTTGCCCGTAGTGAGGATTGGGCTCCTTGATTAGTAGGACAGAGTTGGGGTGTCACACACTAAATGAAAGAAAGTGCTTATGAACAAAATAATACAGTATTTCTGGTTAACATCATGTTCAGTTGTGTTCATTTTTTGTTTAGTTAATTGACTTGCTCAGAGTCTCACACTAGGCAAGTAGAGTCTAAGGGAATGAAGACTGAACTATAGGAAGAGCTGATTACCAGTCCATAGCCTTAAATACCCTGCACTATGTTCCAGACTAAAATTAGAATACCTGGAGAAAATCCAAATGTTGTTAAAAATCTTGAAGATAAATAAAAGTGTGAATGTGTAAAAAGTAATGTGTGTGTCTTTAAATAAATTTTTACTGTATAGTAATTCAGGAAGCATATGAATTGTTAATATGTAGAAGCTCTTTTTAAACAAATCATATTTATTATGGGAATATCAGTTATAACCAAGTGTTATTTATTTATTTGTCTTAGCTGACCAGGAAAATCCAACTGGGCAGAGCTTATTTTCAGTGGAGACCAGGGGAGAAAAGCCCCTTCACAATACAGTTATATTAACAAGTGAATTTCAGACAGTTCTCAGAAAAACAGCAGTGATATTTCTCATGAAAAAGCATAATTACAAGACAGGCATATTCAGTAAACTACTTACATCAAAAGTTGTAAGTCTATACACTTGTTCCAGCTGTAAAACATTTCAGGAAGTAAATGGATTGATCCTGCAGAAGTGAAAACATTGCTGTAAAGAAGTTTAGTGTTCTTACATTTTAGTAAAAAAAGGTTTGCAGTGAGTTCAAGATATGTAATGAAGTGAGTTATGAAACTGTAGGAATGGAGATTTTGTATTGTACAGGTTTGTAAAAAGTTCAAAAGATATGATATAATGATGTTATAAAGCTATATTAGAAGTAGATAGAAGAATAGTGCTAATAATATATGACTGAGGGAGCATGGCATAGGATTAGTTCTATTTAGGCTGTCTGTTCCAAGGAATGATGGTCCAGAGTTTGTAGGTATAACAGGAGTATAGTGAGTTATCAGATAAATTATTTGCTTTAGTAGTGCTTAGTAGAAACTTTTCACCAAAACATAGGTCCCTCGTCCCTTGTGGGCATGTAGGGCAATAATATGTTTTTTAAGGCAGGGCATTATTCAGGGTATTATATCAGTTTGCATGCCATACCTAGTTGAGAGTATGTTATGTAGTTTTTAAGCTCTAATCAGTTTAGCTGTTGTAAGACTTGGCTGGGGTAAGTTCGGTATGCAGTGCTGGCAGAAAATTTAGCTACTTTGTTATAACAGGAGTCTAGTTTAATTTTTACTGTAGTGCTTAGGTCTGTATAGATAAGTAAGGTATATAAGAGGTTTGGAGGCAAATAGAATAAGGCTAAGGGCTTTTTTGCTGAGTTTGTAGGGTACTGTTTTGCCCTGTAAAGGGTGTCAAGTTTCTGGCGGGTCTTTTTAATTGCTTGAAGAATATGTTGATCAAATTTAAGATTGTCATCCATTACAATGCCCAGTAATTTAGTCTGTGGTACTACTTCAATTTTAGTATTATTTGCAGGTGTAACTAAGAAAGGATTGCTTTTTATGGATATATGTTTTGAGGTAAAGAACATCAGTTTTGTTTTACTGGGATTAAGGACTAGGTTTGAATTTTTCATCTGGGTTTCGATTGAAGAGAAAAAAATTTAAATTATTTTTTTTGTAGTCTGGATATTGTGGGGGCTGTGTATATTAAAGTCAAATCATCTGCATATTGGTGTATGGCAGTGTGAAGGTTGTTTATAAACATATTAAAAAGAAGGGGTCCAACTATAGAGCTCTGAAGGACACCTATGGTGATTGGAAGAGAGGTCCTGTTGTCATTTGACTGCTTGTTGTCTTCCAGATAAATAGCCAAGGAACCATTTAAGGGAGGAGTGAAAGAGACCTATAGAAGAGAGTTCAGAAAATAAATGATGGTGTGATACAGTGTTGAAAGCTTTGGATAAGTCTAGGAACACAGATAATACTGGGTTACCATTGTACCTATGCTAGTTTATAGTGTTGTTGAAATTAAGGAGGGAGGAGGTTGTGTTGTGGTAGGGTCTGAAACCATGCTGTATTTCTGAGAGCAGATTATTTGAATTTAGGTGATGCAGAAGCTGAACGTGGACACATTTGCCAAGTATTTTTAATATGGGGAAAAGATTGCAATGGGCCTGTAGTTATTAAATTCTGTAGACCTGCCACCTTTGTGTAAATAATTAATTTTTTTCTAGATGGAAGGATTGTATTTTTTGGATATAGATCTATTTAGGAATCTAAAGAGTAGAAAAGCAATTGCATCTGCAGCCATTTTTAAGTATTATGAGGGAAGCTGGTCAGCAGCTAGGGTGCTGGTTTTAGCTTATGTAGGAGTTTTTTTAATGGTCAAATTAGGTGCCGGGCTGAAGTCAAACAGCTGAGTATATTTAACAGAGGCTGCTGGTACTGAGAGGGTAGTGGAAGTATTAATGTTTGTGAGGGGCATTATAGTTTGTATAAAATAGTTGTTATATTGTGTGGGAATTGAATTAGTAGTATTGCTGGATGTAGGTGCAGGGTAGTAAGTTGACCTGGATGTAAAAATTTGTTTATATATGTCCAGAAGACTTTTGGATTATTCTGATGTTTATTTTGGAGGATGTTACAATATGTTTGCTTGTCATGTTTTATTCAGCATTTTGTCATATTCCTCAGCTGCCTGAAAAGTTGAAAAATATTTTATGTTCAATTTTAACACTATTTCCATATAACATGGCAAAGTCCCAAGAAAGCTGATCTGGGCGGTACTGCTGTGGTTTGTTGTCCTAGAAACATTGGTAGAATTAGTGCAGGCTATGTACAAGGACCCAATGACTCAAGTACGAACAGTGTTTGGCCTCACAGAGGGGCTCCCAGTGGGAGTTGGTGTACACCAGGGTTCAGCTCTGAGCCCACTGTTGTTCATGCTGGTGATGGACTACATTAACAAACAGGTAAGAGGGGACAGATCAATAAAGTTGCTGTATGCGGACGATGTGGCATTACATGCAGACTGTGAGCTAGAATATCAGCAAAGGATAGGAGAATGGAATGCAAAACCATAGGCACATGGCATGAAACTAAGCACAGATATGATGGTGGTACTGGCAGCAAACTGGGGATAAGAAGAAGCTGAAAATAGAGATAGAAGGGAAGATAGTGGAACAGCTAAACAACTTAAAGTATCTGGGAGGGTGATTGAGGAGAAGGGAAGTCTAAATGAAGATTTCAAAGCTAGAATCAGAGGGGCTGTAGCCAAATGGTATAGAGTGTCAGGTGTAGTCTGTGACAGAAAAATGCCAAAGAAGCTGAAAATTAAGGTGTACAAGACAGTGCTGCAACCAGTACTACTGTGTATTACAGAAACCTGAGCAGTAAAGGCAAACCAGATGAGGAAGGTGGAGATGATGGAAATGAAGTGCATGAGATGGGTAGTAGGATGCACACTGTGGGACAGATGAAGAAATGAGGACATAACAGCAGAAGCCAAAGTAGCTCCAATTGCAGAAAAGATCAAAGAGAACAGATTATGGTGGTTTGGACACATGCAGGAAAGCAGAAGACAATCTGGTGAAGAAGATTTGAGACAAACAGGAAGAAGGTAAGAGGAAGTGAGGATGTCCAGCAAAGAAGTGGATGGATTGTGTGAAAGAAGATCTGCGGCAGGCATGAGTGCTGAAGAAGGGAGGAGTGTGGCACTGAATCGAGAGACAGTTAACATGATAGTCTGACCCCATGTAGAAAAAAAATGGGAATAATGGGACTGATGATGATGATGATTTTGAGACACTCTTTCCAGGCTTTGTCATGCTGTAACATTCATGTCTTAGTTTCATTTGTTAGTCATAGTACAGGATTGGATTTCACCATTTTAGTACATACTGGGGAAAAATATTGAACATTTTTAGGACTGTCTCATTGAAGTGTGAGACAGCAGAGTCTAAGGGCATAGATTTTAGTATTTCCAGTTTATATTCTTTTAAGGGTTTGATAAAAGTTTGTCCAATTTTTTTGAGTTACAAACCTGTTTGCAAATTATATGTTTATGTTGGATATTGCAACTTCTGAGCATTAAGTAGGTGGATGGTCACTTAAGCTGTCTGGAAGAGCACTGGCTGCCCTAATTTTGTTGGGTCTGTTATTAACAATCCAGTATAAGGCTGACTGCCTACCAGTACTTTTGTGGATTCTAGTAACTGATGTATAGTATAGCAGTTGGCTTACCTCTGGCAGTTGGTTTAGAGGATTAAGGAGTTGTTAATGAGCTGTTTCCTGTTGTCCAGAGGTACAAAGTTTGATTCCCTCAACCTCTGTTGCCTATCTGTTTGACTTTGAGCAAGTCAATTAACAAGACATCGCTCCCAGGCTGAGTGTGGAAAAAGTCTATGGAAATCACAGCTGTACCCTGGAAAACAAACAGAACTAAATAAGTAACTGAGTATATAGCTGTACAGATTTATGAAATCAAATGGGGTGTTACTATTGATAAGCTGCCAGTCTATATTTAGGTCTCCTAGTATTATTGTTTCTTGTTGCATATGGTGGAATACCAAGTACAGGATATTTTCCTTACTGGTAATGTTTTGACCTGGTGGGATATATGGCTGCCAAACAAACCATTTTCCTAATATTGATTTTGAGATGTGATATAAATAGCTCTGCATTTTTAAACTATGGTATTTCCTGTGCAATATATTGCACTGATATTTCAGAATTTTGGTATAAAATATTAATTAGCTATTTAACTAATAAGAAACAGTTATGGTATTTCTAATTAAATTTCAAATATATATGAACTGTCCCTTTTTACAGATATTTCTAACACTAAATATAAGGAGGAAAGAAGTATAAACTCCATACACTGAGGTAAAAAGACAGTCTAAAGTCAAAAAGTGCTGTGTATGCATAATGAAAAAGTCTCCTGTGAAAAATGAAAAAGAAGTCAATATTTCGATAGGTGAATGGAATGATATGGTTATTAACAGAGAAGACAGAGAGACAGTTATGTAGGCCGGCATGAAGTAAGGGGAATACTTAGGAAGTGCAGGAGCAGCCTGTAACTAGGGACAAATCCAACCCATAAAAGCAGGAGGAAATTATAGGGAATTGTAATCATTGTGTTTCAGTCAGGAATTTGCTGGGAATGGCATGAATTTTACCTTTTTTCTCACTAAGTTTCCAAGTCTTGCCTTTTCCAGCAAGCAACAGAAGACAGCCAAATAGTTAGGTAGGAGTGTGACAACAATTTTAGAAGTATGAATGGAAGGAATTTGGAGTTAGAACGGTATAGAAAATGTTATCAGTAGTATCTTTTGCAGTAAGCTGCATCGTCAGGCAGTCTTATGGTTTTATTATCTCAAAGGAAAGAAAACCAGTATAGAACCACCCCTGGTATATATGTGTCTGTATGTATATGTTGGGGTGTGGTTCATCAATGTGGCTTCACTGAAATAGAATACTCAGATATCAGTTAATAAGAGTATTCCAGGCCAGCTGCCTGGATACAATTCTCGTTTCTCATAAATTGTTCATCACTAGTGAATGCATGTAAGGAAACTGACACTTTCTCTCTCAAATGATATCTTCAGTGCATTTATTATTGGCTTATGATATCCCTCATCATTCACAAAATCTCTTTCTCTGTAATTCCTACTATTGCAGTTGTTTTCTATATGATGGAATGTATGGGTTCTTTTATCAGTGTTTTATGCAATGTTTTATAATGATAGGGTAAGTCATGCATGGAGATCAGTGGTAATGGCTGCTGTTTTAATCAAGGTGCAAGAAAAAGATATTTGTAAAGGAACAAGACTATGAAGGACAAAAGTTTGTAACATTATCATTTTCAGAGCCATACAGTGGAATATACGTACAGCAATAATGACAAAAGGTATTTAGTGTTATGTGATGTAAATAGACATAGGCATTGGGATTGGTCTTGATGTGTGTGCAACTAAATCTTAATCTTTTAATCATTCTGATGTATCAAAATGTTCAATATTTCAGTCTGGGTGTTTTGTGACTCTGTGAGCAGCATTACATTGAAAACTATGTAGCAGTGTAGTCTAAATAACTGCACTCAACAGACCTCACCCTTTGATTTATAATTTTGCTTCAAAATCTGCTGATTATGTTTAATAAAAGGAATGTACTACTTATAAAAACACAAGTTTGTTGCCACTGTGATATGCTTCTGTTTTAACTGTATTCACATTTTAATTTTTCAGACTATTTTCATTATCATAATCCTAATCTTATAATCTTAATCAGTACAAATTGATCACTACAGTACTTATCTGTATGCATTTCTGAATGTTACAGTAATTCAGTTCACAGTAATTGAGCTCAAAGATGAAAATAATCCCTGAAGTTTAAATGCTTACATTGTATCAATTGGGTCATTTACTCAGCTTGTCTAATTAATGTAAAACCAACTGCTTAATAGTGCAACCCCTCTGTTTACTGCTTCACACATAAATTTAGTTCAAATGTGTCAAGTGTAATTCCTTAAGGAATTCATTAATCTACAGACTTAGCAATAAATACGTAAGGCCTTACTCTTACTGATAAATGATAATGCAGACGTCTTCACATCAAGTCACTGCAGATCAAGTTAAGTAGTATATGTATATCATTCTTATTGTAACATTTCTTTTTATGCTGCACTTGTAGACACCATTTCTCTTAATGACAGCCAAGAAGCAGAACCTTTGTTACTGCCAGGTATCAGAATTATATTATTAATATCTTCCTTTACTTTTATTTCCAGATTGCTGCTGAATCATTCAGCTATAAGACAAGTTTGCAAAATATATAAAAGAAAAACTCTTAAATATTAAGCTATGTGATTTCTTTCATGTTGACAGTGTATGAACTGATACAAAGTGCATATTTTTAAAGTTATTTAAAAAGACAGGAAACAGGATCAAACTGAGCAGGTAAAAGCTGGTTTGATAATAAATTCAAAAGCAGCAATTAAAACAAAAGAACCAGGTAACACAACATTGTCTAAAACACTTGTTTAATCTAAAAAAACTTATTTAGTCTAAAAAATAGTAGATCTGATGAAGCACATTTGGTGTGAAAGTGCTCATCTGTTAGATACTTTTACTAGTTTTATTTTTTAGATTAAACAAGTTTTTTTAGATTAAACAATTGTTTTATACAGTGTTATATTAGCTGGTTCTGTTGTTTTACTTGTTCATTTAAAAAGGCACAGCCCTTCAGCTTAAAACTGCAAGAAATATCAGTCAGCATATTATTTGCTGTAAACAGTGAATGTGTAGCAAGGTAAGTATATCTACATACATTCAGATGTAGCACTTATAAAGACTTGCTTCCATCAGACTTAAGTCCAAGTAAGCCAAGAAATAAGTTCCCTTAGGTATGAAGCTTGTCATATTTTTTGTTATGCCTGTCTTTATAAAGAGTTTAGAAATAGTTTTGTAATCTCATTGAACATTTGTATACTTTGCAAAGTTAGGTAGAATTCCATTATCTACAAATGTGGTTTACAATGATTATACATTCACAGAATAACATTAGTAAGGTTATTTACAATAAAAAGATGCATTCAAAAAACAAAACTGTGTTTGTGAATGTTTTGTTATGACCTTGAATTATACAAATAATTGCTTGCAATAGAAACATTTTCAGTGTCATTTCAAACATATCCAAGAAAAGAAAATGAAGTGATTGCAAATCATTTTGTTTCAAGGCAGTTTTGACAGAGACATTTAAGGCCTTGTATCTCGCATACATTGTTGTCAGAGGTAGAGTTTGCAGGGCCATTCCAGACAGGTGTCAGTAGTGGGAGTATTACTATTGAATTATTAATCATTATTAATTAACTCAGGTTATTAATTAGTATTCCTAAATTTAGCACAGGTAGTAGAGAATATGCTATCGTAAAATGATGATTTGTGGTTATTCTTATTGTCTAATGCTCTTCAGTAACTCACTAAACTCAGTAACAATAATATATTAATTGTCTACTCAGAGCTGAAGGTAAAACTTGTGTGACTGGCATTCACTATGCTTTTTCTAAACACTTTAAAGGCAGACCTTGTAGACAGCATTTTGAATCATTGTAACTTAACCATAATAGTAAATGTATAGCATAAAGTATCAAGCTTGACCTTCTTTAAATGTGGAAGAATGCTTTTAAGTGAACAACATACAAAAATGAGAATTTGCCTGATCAATTTAAAACATTTTTGTCACATCCAGGATTTTTTTTCCTTTCAGAGGACCTGCTCATTACTATCTAGTCAGCCAGGAGAGAAAGATTTCATCTTTCCTAGCACAAGGGATGGAAAGCATGTATGTGTTAAATATTTTGTCTATGACATCATTTAGTCATGGTTAAGACCTACAAAACATATTTTGCCCATACTGTTTAAGGTTATAATGCTTATTTTGTTTTTAGTCTAGATTACAGGGAAACCTTATACCTTTTCACTAGTTTTCTTTAGTAAGATATCTGGCAGTTAGCACAGATAATTAAGAATATGAGCCATTAACAAGCTTTTTTTTTTTGATAATGCTGAAATATTTCTAAATTATTAAAATAATTCTACTTTAAACATAATTCTGTAGAATATACCTTTTGTTTGTAAAACTATATATATTTTAGCAAAAACACTTTTCTTAAATGGAAATGATTTATTATATTAAAAAAATAGTCTGATTCATTAAAGAAACTGGGTGGATTCTGAGCTGTAGCTGGAGTGTGTGTGTGTGTGTGTGTGTGTGTGTGTGTGTGTGTGTGTGTGTGTGTGTGTGTGTGTGTGTGTGTGTGTGTGTGTGTGTGTGTATATGCATATGTGGTTTCGTGCGCAAGTAAGACTTTGTATGAAAGGCAAGATCAAAACAGCGTCACAATGTGATATAATTCTAGGTTATATTTTCAACAAAAGGTCTTTACAGTTACTATGAGGAATAAACAGCTCAGAGTTTTTTGATAGTTCTGAAATATTTCTAATTTCTAATAATCTCACATTAAATACAATTCTACAGAACATACATTTTGAATAGTATGTAGAACATGTATTTTTGGTTAGCAAGTGCACATTAGCAACTTTATTTATGTTTGTTTTTAAAATAACAAAGCCGGTCTTCATATATTCAGAGTCAAGTCAAGCCATAATTTTTGATGCTCAGGCTCCCAAAGTCACATAAGATGAGAATAATAATCATTGTGTTGTTCTTGTATCACACCCATGCACAAGACAAAAAGTTCTCAGTGTTTAAAGATCATACTGATAAATGTGCAATAGGTAAAGGCAATAATCCACAATCTTTCTAATAGAGTATGATAGACTGGTATGTTTTCAAAATTCCATTCAGAAAGTCCTTTCAGTCAGCAATGGTAACCCATCTGAATCCTGCATATTTCCAAAATTCTATACAGAAAGTCCTTGCAGTCATGAATGTTAACCCGTCTGAATCCTATATGTTTCTAAAATTCCATTCAGAAAGTTCAGTCAGCAATGTTAACCCGTCTGAATCCTATATGTTTCTAAAATTCCATTCAGAAAGTCCTTATGGTAACCCATTTGAATCCTATATGTTTCCAAAAGTCCATTCAGAAAGTCCTTACAGTCAACAATGGTAATCCATCTGAATCCTCTGCAGATAACAAAATCCATCTCCTGTAGAGCCGCAGTCCCTGTACATGCCCAATGGCACCAACTTGGCCTGAGAGTCTTGTAAATGCAGCAGTAACAGCAGCAAATATGTAATAAATCATATATATATATATATATATATATATATATATATATATATATATATATATATATATATATATACACCAGGAGTAGGACAGACATACGAAATCAAATGTATAAACCCAATCAAGCATAATTTCCAAAATAAAGGAGAGTAGAAACACAACTATGGTGTTCCAAATGTACATAGTTGCAAATATGTTATATAATGGTAGCATTATAACATCACTAGAATTGAACAGAACAGAATTCCAGGTTGAATCAGAGTGTTTCACCCTTAAAGACTGGCATAAAAAAGCATAACAAAGATGACATTTTAGAGCAAAGCAATGATAAAACTGACATCATAACTATAATTTAAAAAATGGAAGGCAGTCATAAAATGTTCGTTTGTCTATATATCATTTAACCTCTTATAGGCTTTCTTGCCATATTGGCTAAATGGCTAATATTCTGTCTTACAACAGATGGATAATTGCTTTGTTTTTAAGTTGTCTATTCATTTTGTGTTAGGTTTTTGATCTATTCCCTGACAAGTACTATCAATTTACCAAATTGTTTCTGAGAAGAAGAAAAAGTAATTCTCTCAATAACTTTAAAAGCTAGAATAAATAACCACTGTCCAAACAAATCCTGGAGCCACTAAACTGCAGCTTTTAACTTGGAGCTCACAGCATTTCAAAATTTAGCATGATTGTTGTATGCTGCAATTTTAGAACTGCAATTATTTATAAAGTATTGTTTGCAAACCTAGGAGCTGAAGTTCTTTATGAGCATACAGTTTGTGTTTCACCATTTATTTTTTTAATTCCAAACTGTAATGCTTGTACAAAGACATGGTGTCTGCACGTTTCACCTTTGAATCACTCTTGCCTACTAACTGGCCTGATACAACAGTGACTGTGAAAGAAGAAAAAATGACTTCATATTTCCTTTTTTTGAATAAGGGTGAAAACTCAGTGTAGTATTTGCTTGTATCCTAAAGATTATTCCAATACAGGATATGTAAAGCAAATCTCAGGGACAGTCAGTCATCCTAATCCAAGGATACATGTATGAAATCATATCCATGTCCTGCTATTTCCATACTATGCATCATGTCTGCCTTGAAACTTTACAAGCATGCATAAAAAGATACAAGGTTCTCTATAGTTAAACTGCCCTGGAGGATTCATAGTGACTAATCCTTTTACTAGTCTCCATGAAGGGCATTAAATGGTTAACCTCTTCAGAAAAGACAAGGTCCCATGGGAAGATATGGGACAAAACAGATGAGAACAAATGACATGATAAGTGCAGAGATAGCATTAGCCAGGCAGACAAGATCAACAGGCTTTTTCAGTGAGAAGAGATTATTGTAAATTCCAGTGTCTTTGAAAGGTTACATAATGAGTGGGCAATGTGTAAGCATTCAGTGATTAAAATGTGACCACATATTAATGAACCGTGAAATACCCCACATGGTATAACTATGAATGGAGTACTATGAACTAAGTAATGCACAGAAGAATACACTGAATTAGATAACAACACTCATGCAATGACATTTATACAGAAAACTTCAAATAGATGTTTCTTTGTAGGGGTGTTACACTCTTTGAACCTTCTGATTTTGGAACTTCATCCTCATATCCCTACTAACTTAATATTGTGCCAGTGAGGTTGTTGTACCTCAAAGCTAGGTAGGATTTTTTTTCAAGCTAAAGCAAGTATTCCCTTTACTTAGAAATAAGACATATCAGAACAAGTATATTGTATGGCTATATTATAAATACCTTTTAAACATATATTAGTTTTATGTTTCTTACCAAGGTTATGCATGAAAGAGTAACTTGTATACTTTCAGCAGAATTCAATCACTTAGAATCAGATATTTTAATTTCAATTTGATTTCAATTGTAATTGATGTTGGTGGAGTATTGTGCAGTAGGATCAAAGGAAGATTAGTCAAATAATCAATTGTCCACATTGTATACACAGATAAAATAACTGCCTTTTCCTCTGTTTTAATGCATTTCAATGATTCAGCAATGGTTAACAGTAATTTACCTGAAAGTTCGGCAAAGTAAATTGTTAACATACTTAAGGATTGTTTAGAAGACTGTCAAAAGCTTTATATCAGAGTCTTCGGTTACCATCAGCTCCATCAACTTCTGAATGGAGGTTAAAGCTTCTGCAAGGTTTCTCACATTCTAACATAAGTCAGGGATAGATAAAGATTATTATCTTCAGAGGCTGATGGGGTTTGTATTTTTCCAGCTTCAAAGAAACTTTGCTTAGATATCCGTCTCTGGGAAGTTTTGAACTGAACATCTATTCTTAGTTGAAGGATTTTTTTATTTCTTTGTCTTGAATTTGTCCAATCAGTAATGCTGATGAGTATGTTCTCTGTTGACAGATTTAGTGCTTTGGCTGATTTTTCATTGACAGAGTGCAGAACCAAATTCATGTGTAATGCAGACCAGGAGAGCTGTATTTCAATCACCCCATTATTTAAAATGTACTTTCATTCATATTTTGATGACCTTCTGAAAGCTCCTTTAAAAGTTGTGAATGAAAATTATTGTACTTTTAACTCAGTTATTTGATCGCTTGTTTATTTGATAACCAAGTTGGTGGACTAGTTCAAGATCCTTTTCAGCCAGCAAGACAAAACATAATTGCATAGTCACTTTAACATAATATATGGTTAATACAAGTTAATGACACATTTAAATAGTATAAGATTAAAGTTGATTTCACATACATTTACAATGAATTTGTAGCTACATTTACTAATAGACTTCATTACTAATACAAGACAATGCAAAACATTAAATTTGGTTTCAAACATTTACAATCAAATTATGATTACAAAAAACAATACTGAAACCACAAAAGGCTTATATGATTCACCACTTATAGAATGCATGTATTAGAGATGGCTATTCTCTGACATTCAGTATCATTATTCTGAACATCAAACCTTTTTTTTTTATATTTCTTTACAATTCTACAGAATTATTTGACATCAGACATAGAATTAGTCAGTTCATACATTAGCATCACTCCATTTGCTGAAAATGTTCTTCTTTGGAGGAGTACACAGCACATTAAATATTAACTAATTTATGAGAAATGCATTTGTTTCCTGTAAATCTTACAGATGAAATACTAAACTCTTCCATCCACAAGCAGCATCAGCATATTACTGAACAGACATACCTGCAGCTTGCATATATGGTCATTTAGTTCAACATTAATTTAGTCTTAGAAAAAAAATAAGAAACGGTTTGTAAAACTAGAATTATTAAAGTGAAACATTTTCATAAGATATTTTATTTTTGTATTTTCTAACATCTCTATTTTGTCCATTGAGAGCAGACTCTTTCCATATATTAATAACCTAATTTCAAAGTTTTTTGTAGAAGAGTAAAAATTTCAGTGTAGGCTTAAATAAACTCTCAGACTCAAAATAAAAAGGTAGACTTAATAATTCAATCATATATTTTTCCATACAATGCTACAGCTGATCAAGCTGCTTAATATATCAAGATTTTTTTATGTCTGTCTCTAACATTAACTCCTTCTGGATTTTTGTAGTTATATAAATTATTAAAAACTATTGCATCACTTACATATCTTTACCATTTATTGTAAGAATTTTGAGTATGCTGCTCAAACTTCCTATAGTTATTCAGCTGTTAATATTGCATTTCCATAACTTTATGAAAAATTGAGAGCTGTTTAAGGAGTTTATACCATTCAAACCACTCTAAGAAAACCCAAATAGTATTGTTTCATTGCATTCATTATACATGTTTCAGTTGCTATCGAGGATTCATTGAGTGATATTTCAAGATATGCCAAGGTCTCTGAGACTCATGATTTTTTATTTATTTTTTTGCTTTGCAAGTATCCTCCCTATACAGTACCTTTTTACTCCAGGAGGGCCATACTGGTCAATCATAAAGTAAATTTGTAGATACTCATCCAATTTGTATATAATCATCCAGTCATCTGATTTAAGTTAAAAGGAACATAGTGAGTTTCACTGCTTAATGTGCAATGGAAGTTCAAAACCAATGTTTGTGAGGTGCTAGGTTACAAATCTGCCCTCCATCATGTTTTATTTTTCTGTTGGTGAAGATTTATACCAATGGTTCTAGTACTGGTTAAGACACTGGACTTGCAAAAAAGCAGGAGGCTTAGTTAGATAGTTAGATCTCTAACTGGGCAGTTAACAAGACACAGATCTTCCATTAACAGTCTATATAAAACTGAATAAAGGTATAGAATTTCTAGCCTCTCAATAGTTCATGGACATTAAGCATATGATCTTTTTCTTAGAAATCCTTAGTGTCTTTCTAATTGTTTAACATGTTTAGTGAGATACATCCCAAAGGGGTCATTGTACTTGATAACTGGCCTGATTAATGCTGTGTATAAGGGAATGACTCTCTCTTTAGATTTTGATGATATTCCATTGACAATAAGCTGGACTAAATTAAAGGATTTTCTAACAATCTTTTGTACATGATGCTCAGAAGAGAAAGGGATGATCAACCCAAGTACCAAAGTCCCTAATTGATGATGTTAATCTTTTTATCATTTAGTTTGAGCCCATTTTAGTACATCAACAGTTTACCAGACCAAGTTCATTCTGGAGGGTTTGGGTGTCAGAGGGTGACAGCAATAACCCCCCAAATTTGTAATCATATGCACATTTAGTTAACCAGAGGTCTTGGCTTACTGCTTGAATTTTGAGAAGTAAATATGAAAAAGGGAGAGGTCCCAGCACCAAACCTTGATGGACACCATTGGTCATATTCATACTTTATGATAAGGTACCTGCAATACACATTGTATGAATTCTGTCTTTCACTTGCTTCACTATTCATCTCACACCATATGGGTTGACTTTTAAAATATTAACCTTTTGTATGATGTCAGAATGGAGAATCATATCAAATGACTTATCCAGGTATAGCTAGACTACACAGCATGGCCTCCTTCTACAGCCTCTGTAATCCTTTTGGATACATTTACAAGATTAAATAGACAGGGTTGACCCTTTACAAAGCAAAACTATTGGGAGGGGTCACATTTAACAACATTCTTATTACCACAGTCTATGAGTTCATTTATAATATGTTGTAAGGCACCCTTATAGTTAGCTACTTTTGGTATGTTTGACTACTTCAGCCTTCATTTGTCCACTTGTGACCTTCAGCAAGTCACTTAACCAGATAGTGCATTTGGTCAATTGGTTATTTGTTAATACTCATTGACCTACTTTCTATGACAGAAATGATGTTATTATGGGATGACAAAGACAACATAGGAGAAACATCCACTAATAACATTCATATACTAAATGATATAGTTTAACCATTACTAAGCAGTGCAGCAGTCAGCGAGATTTTTACAAAACAGCCAATCAAAAAAGTGCGGAAATGCAATCACAAAGTCAAGACTCTGCAGGTACAGTTGCAAGGGATGGACAACTGTATAGCCAGTAAATGCAAAAAGTATAAAAATAATAATGGAGTATGTATAACGGATAGGTATGTCTCTATCCCTCATTTACTATGTCTTGCTGCAAAGCAGTGCTATGCTATATAGGTGACAGTGTATGCGGCATTGCGCTTTAACCACCAGGCAGGTTAGTGATTATTCTACATGTATTGTTATATATGCTGATATATGAGAGAAAAGAAAAGAAAGTGTTGTCCAATATAATATTTCCATAAATTGCCAGAATAAATCCTCTATATGTACTGTCATGTGAGATAAAAGAGTCAGAGGCAGAAAGAGAATTAAAAAGTATAACAAAGGCAACATATATCTGGAATATAATATCTCATCTGCTGTCATATAAAAATATAAAAAAAACCTGAAAAAGAGTGTGCTAATTAATAAATAAATAATAAATAATAATTGAACTTGAACATGTCTGCCACCACTAAAACAAATAATGAAATGTGAAGAAAGTGTGTGTGTAATGTAATAAAGGTAAAAAACCCCCAGTGTGTGTGTGTGTCATTGTATTGTATTATACAAGCAGTACTGCTTGAAAATGTACTGGCAACCCAGTCTTAAATATTTGTTTGGACATATGTCCTATTGTTCTATAAATATTTGAATTCACGTTGATGCACGTGCCCTGTTTGAACACCATAGTCATGGTGGCCTGTTGCTACCAACCTTCCCTGCATGCTGTTGGAATAACCACTGTGGTTCAATATATGCATGTGTTATGCTTGCTGTTCAACTGTTGTACCCTTGGTGTGTTGGGTTAATGGGAATATTATTGCATGCTGTTACAACTAATCTGGAATGCTGTTTTGCTTATGTTGTAATTAAACACACCTAATCACAGAACGTATGGGAAGGCCGGACCCAGCGGACCCACCTGTCCCTCCTCAGCCGGCGAGTGCACCTGGCACCAGCAGGTCTGGTGCCCATCCCGGGCTCCCCTCCTCTGTTGGTCCTGTGCCACCTTCAGGTGGAAGCACTGCAGGGGATGGGGCTCGTCCCCCCAGTGCAAGCATAGGGGGAGAAGGGCCACTTGTCACCCTTCGAAGGGTCTGGGTTGTGGTGCGTAGGGAGATCCAGCATTCTGTCGCTGATCCCCTACGCCAGCTTGAGGCGAGAGTGGCGTGTCTCATGAGTGAGCCTGCCTGTCCTATGCAGCCCCCAGCACAGCCACCCTTGCGGCTGTGAAGGTGCAGTGGTGACTGCCCATGGGTGGGGATCTCAGTTCCACTGTTACCATCTGTGGGCTTATGGACTTGCAATTTCCAAGCAACCTTTCCCCTCAATTGTATTCACCCACCCCATGTGTCAAATTCTGCCCCTGTATGCGTCTTGTTTGTCTTGTTTGTTTACCTCCCCAACCTACCTTCCCAAATATACCTACATCCTCTACCTCACATTCTGCTCTCACCTGAAAAAAAAAAAAAAGGGCAATCTGTTCCCACAAAAACATTATGCCCCATACATAGTTGCCCATTTCGCACACATATCCGCTGGACATGTAAACTGATAATTATAATTGGTACTACAACATACTCTGTTGTCCTCACCCCTCTCTCAGGGGTGGAAGGTTGCAAATTTCACACCAAATTACGAACATATGCACAGCTGTTGCTGGTTCAGAAATGGGCAGCTATGGGCCTTCCCTACACCCTTCCTGCACATCCCAGCTGGTTTCCCTACTGTCTTTCCCTCTTTGTGTCCTCTTTTTCACCACTTTCCTATCTCCCCATTTTATTTTCTTTCAATGAAATTAGCACAGGGGTTAGCAAGAGTAAGCACTTTTAAGCAGTAGTTAGCGGGGGTGTGCGAGTGTGAGCTTGTGTGCGCTTAGCTAAGCATCGCTAAGCGTCACACAAACCCGCACAAACCCGCTTACAACTGCTTAAAAGTACCTTAGTCACTCTGTATGACAGAGCCCTTGTATTGCTTTGCAGCAAAATAAAATACACCTGTCAGTCTCGAGCCCCAGACCTTGGGCTCACCAATCTGCATGAAGTACCCCTACACCACAGCAGATATACAATAACTTGGTGCTGAAAGAAATATATCATGCATTACAATGAGTGAATGTAAAGGGAGAATAGGAATGGCATAACACAAATCATGTTCTGTGGCCCTTAACCAGCAAGTGTTCTGGAATTGAATGACATGACTGTGAAAAGAGAACCATCCATACTAGTAGGGAATAATGTTACAGTAGCACCTTACAAACCCCACACAGTATCAGAGCAGGATAAACACTGGCATATTTGAATAGGTCAGAGGCCAGACCTCCCAAGTTTTCAGGGATATCCCTGATTTGCAAACAAATGTTAGCTGTGCCCCTCAGACTCCCTGTGAAATGTAGTAGCAGTAGGCATAAAGGTGGGGAATCCTACTTAATGATAAATGTCAATAAGTGAGAGTAGACACTGCTTGTATGTCAGAAAAGATGTAGTAATAAATATGCTCAGAATCCAGATATGAGACATATACCAACCTTCTGACTGAGACAACAGTGTCCACAGCAAACAAACATGGTCCCCACCTTGCAAAACTGAAAGGGCTATGCCTACCTAACCTATCATTTTATAGCAGTGTCCCAAAATCACAGTAAGAACTGCAATTACCACACAGCAGGTTGCATGCAATTACTAAATGGTGGGCACCAATTGGTGCAGAGGCCATCACATGCACATGTGCAGATACCTAGAAAAGCAGCCTGTATCTGCTGTCCACACATGCAATAATATCATTGCACCACCAGGGAGAGAGAGAGAGAGAGCACGAGTGAGAGAGACAGACAGAGGCAGGCAGACAGACAGATACAAACAGGCAGTAGGAGACAGACACTGAAAACAAACAGCAACACACAGAGGAAGCCAAAACGAGATAAAAAAATACAACACCTATAACAGACGGAGGTGAGGAATACAAAGGTAAGGTATGTAACAGATATGTATTTGCTGACATCCGAAATATGTGTCTGAAGGGTACCCTACATACTGTGAATCATCCATATGTGGCAGCAGTCCGTATCTATATGTACATGCACATTTGCATAGGGCAAGGGACATACTGCAACTGTTAGTGAAGGCTGGACATATGTATGTTGTTGAAGGCTGCTATGTGCACATATGTATGTAGGTTGTAGCGTGTGGCATTGCAGACAGCAAGCAGTGCCGGTATATGCCATGTGGTGATTAAATGCTGTGGGACTGAGCTACAGGCAGTAAGGCCTGCTACAGCTATATGGCCTGAGGACAGCAGAATGCATTCTGCACAACATTGTGCAATAGTATTACATAACCATATGTCTCACAACTGTTGCATAATTGACATCCCCACCATGAAAGGTGGGCAGTATATGTGCCTATATGTGCAGCTATATGTACAGCAATGGATGTTTAGATGTATGCATATATATAAAGATAGATTTAGATATATATATATATATATATATATATATATATATATATATATATGGGTATATATGGATAAATATAGATATATATCGACATATATCGATATATATATATATATATATATATATATATATATAGATATATATATATATATATATATATATATGGATATATATAGATATATATAGATATATATGGATATGTATGGATATGCATGGATATGTATAGATATGGATAGATATGTATAGATATATATATATATATATATATATATATATATATATATATATATATATATATATAGATAGATAGATATGTATAGATATGTATATATGTATGTATGTATATATATATATATATATATATATATATATATATATATATATATAGAGAGAGAGAGAGGAGACACGGGGTCATATGTACTGCAACAGGAACAGGTGCCTGTTGTCCAAGGCATGTTGATACTGCAGTGCCATACCCCATTCCAAAACACCTTATGCAGTAACTGCCACATAGGTGGTAGCCTGCCTAACACTGAAGGTGTCAGAAGGGAACACGGGACACAGGTGGACAGTAGGCTCCCCTTTGATAATCACAGTGCCACAGTAGTCATATAATCTGTCTACGTGGTACGTGTCATCACAAAAGGTGTGTCATCTAGGGAAATATAGGCTGGTGTTCCCCTCCACTCTTCACAATGCCCCATGTGGTATGTACCTCACATGACAACTACAGCAAGTGGAAAGGCCACAGACATACTCAAATGCTCTGGTTGTCAATGTAGCATTATTTACACCACTGTTAGGTTTGAGCATGTATTGTCCACCCATGTGCCACTTGGCTGAAGTGTAATGTGTTGCCAGCATGTGTTAGTGACTGGACAGTACGTGTGTGATATGTGCAGTATAGATTAGCAAGTGTACATCTGTGAACAAGGTGGGTGCGCACTGTCTGCATGTACATGCATAGTGGACCCATGGGACATGTGGCATACCCTGTCGTACACATTGTTAACATCTCATAGTATCTTTCAATGGCCAGTATGCATTCTGCTACAGTTATGTACTAACATGGGTAGACATGTGTGTATGACATGGGTTGACACTATGCTGTGGGTGATACCGTTAATATCTGTCAATGATTTGCAGTCTGGTAGTATACACAACCTCAACAGCATGACTATAAGCAATCATTGGATGATGTCCTGACTAACAACACACAGTCGTAGGGAACTCAGTAACAGTTGGATCCTTCCGGTGCTACACTATAACACTAACAAGTGGTAATGACCGCCACCCATTCCTGTGACCACACCTGTTTGGCATATAGCCCCCTTAGGTACATGCAAACACACTAGGGATGTGTCCATCCAAATCTGGAAATGCATGCATTGGCCTACAATGCATTCCTTGGATGGGATGCATATCCTACACAAGGGTATCATACAGACAGGTACCTGTTGTCTGATACATGCTGTATAGCAGTAAGCCGACTATGGCATAGTCATCCTCATGTACTATACATATTATCCCGTCAGTACCACACAGGTGGTAGCCCTCAACATGTATGTTGGGTACCAATGTGTACATACAGCCTCATGTTATGTCGTGTGTCCCTTGGTATCCACATATCCATACGTATTGTGGAGTCCCAAGGTGTATCACATAAGACATTAGAGGCCTGAATGCATATCCACAAGGCAGTTGTACACCTATAAAGACTGTCCATTATTGGCAGTCATTGTGTATGAACGTGTCTGACATATACCCCAGGCATATACCCACACTGACACTACTCTTAAGTAACTGTCATGGGTGTGTGTGGCACAGATGTCCTTTTCCAAAGAACATGACAGCGGATGGCCTTGTAACATACATGCATATGTGACCTATGATCTGAGAAGCAGTGGCACAACCTGTCAATGGAAACAAATGTATTCTTGTAGTATGAAGGCTTCACACCTATTTACTGATTGAGGGGACATGTACACATATATATTTGCCACGCAGATACCTGATGTGTGCAATGCACTTACTGTTGTAATCATAATATGTCATACCATAGTAAAAGCAAAACCCACACCACATTGACCAACAGTGACACACACACACAGTCAACATTTGCAGGATTCAAATCCCTACCTAACTATGTTATGATACTAAAGAAAGATGCATTAACACGGCACGCTATTTGCTTTACTGGGTGGTGTTCCTTCTCCGTCTGTATTTGTAGGATGGTGACATCATCAGTCTTTCCAAATAGGAATCTACCTCTTTTAATGTGTTTTCCCAGTCTCCATAAAGGGCACTCCTTTCAAAGACAATTGCACACATACACATACCCCCCACACACACACAGTCAGCATTTGCAGGATCCAAACCCCTATCTAACTATGTTATGATACTATTGAGCGATGCATTAACATGGTGCGCTATTTGCTTAACTTGGTGGTTTCGTTTCTCCGTCTGTGTTTGTAGGATGGTGACATCATCAGTCTTTCCAAAGAGGAATGTACCTCTTTTAGTGTGCTTTCCCAGTCTCCAAAAAGGGCACTCCTTTCAAAGACAATTGCACACACACACACACACACACACACACACACACACACACACACACACACACACACACACACACACACAGTCAGCATTTGCAGGATCCAAACCCCTACCTAACTATGTCATGATACTAGAGAGCAATGCATTAATATAGCGTGTTATTTGCTTTTCTGGGTGGTTTCATTTCTCCATCTGAATTTGTAGGATGGTGACATCATCAGTCTTGCCAAAGAGGAATGTACCTCTTTTAATGTGTTTTCAAAGTCTCCAAAAAGGGCACGCCTTTCAAAGACAATTGCACACACACACACACACACACACACACACACACACACACACACACACACAGTCAGCGTTTGCAGGATCCACACCCCTATCTAACTATGTTATGATACGAGAGAGCGATGCATTAACATAGCATGCTATTTGTTTTACTGGGTGGGTTGCCTTCTCCATCTGTATTTGTAGGATGGTGACATCATCAGTCTTTCCAAAGAGGAATGTACCTCATTTAGTGTGTTTTCCCAGTCTCCAAAAAGGGCACTCCTTTCAAGGACAATTGCACACATGCACACACAGTCAGCATTTGCAAGATTCAAACCCCTACCTAACTATGTTATAATACTAGAGAACAATGCATTAACATGGTGCATGAATTGCATTACTGGGTGTTTTCCCTTATCCTGCTGTATTTGCAGGATGGTGACATCATCAGACTTTCCAAAGAGGAATGTACCACTTTTAGTGGGTTTTCCCAGTCTCCAAAAAGGGAACACATCTCAAAGGAAACTGCATACATACACCTGCCCCACACACTCACTGTCAGTGTTTGCAGGATTGAAACCCCTACCTAACTATGTTATGATACTAAAGAGAAATGCATTAACACGGCACGCTATTTGCTTTACTGGCTGGTTTCCCATTGCCTGCTGTATTTGTAGGATGGTGACATCATCAGACTTTCCAAAGAGGAATGTACCTCTTTTAGTGAGTTTTCCCAGTCTCCAAAAACGGAACACTTCTCAAAGGAAACTGCCCATATACACCACCCCACACACACACACTCATTGTTTGCAGGATTCAAACCCCTATCTAACTATGTTATGACACTGGAAAGAGACACATTAACACAGCATGCTATTTGCTTTACTGGCTGGTTTCCCTTCTCCTGCTGTATTTATAGGATGGTGACATCATCAGACTGGACATGGTGATGTGTGTACACTTTGTTTCATGCCATTCCAGGAATGGTCCATGTGGGTCAGCAGGTGTCAACAGCTTGAACAAGACCTCATAATCCATACCTTGTGTAATCTATCTGTAGACACATTTACATTCTGTCATATGTAAACACATATTTATGCACAGCTTGTTGGTTTTGTGGATACTACATGTGTCTGGGATGTTGATAAAGGGCTATTCAAAGTCTATGTGAGACATGTGTAGATGTGTTCATTGATGTATGTCCTGGGTGGCTGCCTTGCAAACAGTCTAACATGTTTGGGAACCATGATCCACACATGAACATACCACAGTTGGTAGGGTTGTGTGTATGTCAGCTTCCAATAGCTCTGTTTATGACTGCAACCATGATGGACTCCATGACCTTGCAGATCAGACTTCATAGGCATACTGGACTTGACTTACCATGGTGTGTTGTGCACCAACACTTGTGGGGAGTGCCATATGTTGCTGTGACACATTCAACGGTTCCACATCCTGTGTTGTGGGTGAGGCCCAGCTGACTGTTCAGGTGCAGGATCTTTTTGTTCTGTAGTTTGTGCATGACACATATTGGGAATCAATGTATTCCACTTGCTGCCATGCTTTTGGCAGTGGGGGTAGCTGCTCATCCATTCTACATGTGATATCTCCTGGTATGATGATATGGACTATTGTCAGTGGGAGGTGGGTATGTATGGCATTGTCAGCCAGGTAAAGCTGGCCCTGAATCAGGACATATATGGGTGTACATTGCTGTTCATGACATAGCTGAAGGAGGTGTCATGATTCAGTCTGGACTCCTTCTCAGCTACTCTTTACAAAACACCAACGAACATGAGCACTAATCCCCGCTATACTCCTTTACACATTTAACACCCTACTGATCCTTTGTGATCAGGCTACAGAGTATGTCATCATAAAATCCTGGCATGTCCAGGGGTCGGTTTTGTGTGTACTCTCCATTCCAGCTGGTGAATATTGTGATATTGACAATATGTCACATCTGCCTCATGTACACAGACAACCCTCTCCTCCTCCCGACAAACTCAGATATATGTGTGAGATGCACCTATAGAGGCATACAGGGTGCTGAACTCTCAAGACCCATGACTGGCACAGTCTATCAGGTGGTGAAGGTAACCACACATACCACATATCAGTCTCACATATCCTCTAGCAACAGCACTCAAGCCACATTATCACACACAGACATACTTGGATGCTGTAAATTCCATCTGCTTAAGCAGCAGAGACCTCCAAAGCAGACACACACACAACTGCTGCCCTACTACAATACCCACATATCACATAGTTCACAATGTCAGTGTGCCACACAGTCACTGCCCTTCAGGCTAAACAACACACCTAATACACTTGTAATAGGCGCCACTTATTGTCAGACACACTGACGTACCACTCACCAGCCCTAACAAGGGAATAGTCTGTCGGGTGCCAAGATCTGCCACATAACACAGTCAGTCAGGTCACTACAAAGCAAGTACAGGACTGGCACCATCATTCTCCATGCTGGTGCATAAAACATCAGACATTATACCCTGGACCACATGACATGATACATGGAGGAGCACTCTGATCATGTAGCCCAGGCCAGTATGACCCTGACCTTGTCTAGCATCTTACACCCACCAATTATGATGTCACAGTATACAGATAAACATCACGTTTAACAGTTGCCTAACAAATTAGTTTCATTCATAGGGGATACAGTGTCTGTCAGCCTGTGGTGACATGCTTAACATGCCACTAGCTTCACTATGGACAACTTGCACCTGTCCCCCTTGGACTTTGAATGCTGGCTAAGGCTCTTGCTACCACCATAGTGCCTTTTTTAAGCAGGGATCAAAAGACAAACCCACCTCCATAGACATTACAGGTTAAATGAAACTAAGGGTAATGCTGCTCAACACCAGATGTATTACCCTCATATTGCGGCCACTCAGGACTCTCCTCAGTATGGAGGATAGTGATATCTGTGCACTAACAGATGCCTGGTTCAGGCTCAATTATGCACACCAGCACTACCAGCTTATGTTTCATACCATGCTTTCTGACAACAAGACTTGGAAAAGACAACACAACTAGGGGGAGTATCCATATACATCACAGATACACACACCTCTGGGTTGTTAGCACTGCACAAAGCATCACAGACCATACATATACCACTACCATTGTGCAAAACTGCCTTTCAGTTTGTTGCCTGCTACAGACCACCCTCCCAAACTCTGGAACCACACTCGGCTTTCATGGGAACTATGGAGAATATGAAGGTCTCCACAAACACCATTATATTGGGTGACTTCATATACACAAATATTGACTGGGGATACTACTCAAGCCCCAACACCCTCACCCAACAGTCGCTACAATTTGTAGACTCATATGCTATGGCACAAACAGTCAGCTCAGCCACAAGGGGGAATACATATTTTACCTGATCATCACCAACATGGGGACTCTATGTTCCACACCAGCGATATACCCCTCATTGGTAAGGTCAGAACATACATGTATCTCACTGGACATACATATACCCTCCACACACCCATCCTGGGTAATCTTGGTGAACTTCTCATGAGCCAACGTCTCACTTCACCAAAGCAAGGTGGTATCCTTCAGAGACCCTGAGACAGTGGCAAATACGGCTCACACTGCTGAATCCTTTACATACACATTCTATGGACACCAAGTGGACTGCATGGATTGTGCTATCCCAAATAACAACAGGACTCACTACTCCAATGGCAGGGGACCTGTCTGGTAGACCCCAGCCATTAATAAGCTGTACAATGTCAGGAGGATGCTACTACTTGATAGAGCACAATCCCAGACTGGGAAGGCATCTGTGACCTGTACTAGCAGACAGCTACGATCACTCATGAACTTTTCTAAGGGCTGCTTCTACCAGACAATTGCACCAGACATGTAGGACTATCACACAGCCTTCTTCAGTTATGTCAGGAACCTGGGTGTACACTCACTGATATGCTGTGAGTTACTGCATACTGACTAAACATACCCTGAAACCACTGCATTACCAACATCCTGGGAAACAGGTTCAGTGCAGATGTCTCCCCCCCATCCCCCCTAAGGAGCAGCTATCCATCCCAACAGAGTATAACCTCCCTGACATCACACAGTAACAGGTGAGTGCTGCCCTCCCCAAAGAGTGCATCACAGTATCAATGGGACCAGACGGTGTCCTGGCCTGTATCTTACACGAGCTTCATGACAGACGTAACCCTCACATTACATCACTGCTCAATATCAGAGTTACTACAGGATATGTACGCAAGGAATGGCGTACAGCGACAGTGGTCCCACTCCACAGAGTTGGTGCCACAATGGACCACAGACAATATTGCCCTATAAGCCTAACTAGCCTGTTCTGCAAAGCTATGGAGCATATTGTCATGGGACTCATACACATAGACATCAGGAACCTATAGACACTGTGTCCTACACATTTCAGCATTGTTGTGGGCAGATCTTGCCTCTTGAACCTGTTTGTATTCTTTAAACGGTTAACAAGTCCATCAACATAGGGACGGTTGTCCACACAGCCTACCTGAACCTTGCAAAACCTATCAACACAATAACCCACTGGGCCATTATGCATAGGCTCACCAGCATTGATTTGGCACATATCTCACATGATGGATTGCTACCTGGATCAGGGATAGCACCCACATGGTCAGAATTGCAGGTGCCATATCTGACTATACACATGTTACACATGGCATCCCACAAGGCTCGGTCCTGGGACCTCTCTTGTTAAGTATATATTTGTCTGATGTACAGGCTACCACAGGGGGAATATGGCTGAACATGTTTGCACTTGACTGCAAACTGGGTACCAAGATCAACTCTCCAGCTGCCACATGCATACTCAAACAGGGTCTCACAGAGATGGATGACTGGTGCCTGAGCCATGCCCTACAGCTAAATGCCATTAGTTGCATAGTCATCCCCTTTGGGAATAACAACATGCCCACACATTACCACATAGGTAGTACTGCATTACATACGGTAGGAGTTGCTAGGGGTTTGGGGACATGACTTGTTCGTACTGTCACCTTTGATATTCACGTTGCCAAAGTGGTTGGACACACCTTCTTTGTGGGCCACCTTATCCCATATGGTTTCACATCTAGATCGAGTGAAGTCATTGTGTCACTATGCTCATCACAACCATGCTTGGTTACAATGCCACATTTGGGGTGTACCTTACCTGACACCTGCAGCAACTGTACTGGCCAAAGAAGTTCCTCACCAAGCAGATCTAGGGACTCACACAGATGTCATGCACAGTACGGATGCAGTAACTCCAGCTCTACTCAGTCGCTTACCACCTACTCGGATATGATGTGTGCCTGTTGTTTACAGATATACCCATCCCAGATTTACTGGATATGCTCCACCTCAGGATATCCGACTCCCTTGGAGCTACACACTCCAGGGATGTATACCTCAGCACAGATGTTAATAGGACATGCTGGAGGGACAGATTCTTATCCCAGAGCCTCCACTCACCCCAGATTGTAATCCCAGTTTCACATAGGCAGAGCCACCCACTGACCACCTACAGGAGACATCTTGATGACTGTTTGGGTGATCGTATGTTTACCCCTGGGATATCTTCTGTGTCCCTGCTAGACAGAGGGACACTAGCCTAGACATACATGGGCTATCTTGTGTGACCTACTATTCACACACACAGTGTAGTAATCTGACAGGGTTGCGAATGCCAAACACACTCTGGCTAGGCTTGTACATGCCCTAGGGCAGATAACCTAGTATCGACCTCTGAACCTATGCTAATGTTCAGGATGCACAATGTTTATTGCTGATACTGTTTGCAGGTCTTTATCATCTTTGCTTTACCAGTTTCTATGAACAACTTCGGTATCTGCAGAACATATTTGATTATGACAGGGTTCCACTATATTATAGATGTGTATGTTGTCATATAACTGTGTGCACAGGTTGGATTGTTGGATAGAGACAGGTTCCTGGGTTAACACATGCAACTGCCAGATATGAGTGGCCCACTGCTGTACTCAGACATGGCCTAAGTGTGTGAGCATGCCCAGTTCAGGCTTTCCGTGTTTTGTTGCCTGACATTTGTCTCATTTATTCAAGTGTGTGAGCATGCCCAGTGTGACCTTTCAGTATGTAGCTATCTGAGGTCCACTACATTTGTTGATGTGTGTGAACATGACCAATATTAACATTTATACTGTGTGTGTTGGAAGTCAGGTTCTGTTCTTACTGCAGGAATCACCTTTGTGTCATAACTCGACAGGGATTATGCTGTGCCTGCAGGGTTTCCATGAGATACTTTGCATAGACTTATCAACATTCCTTCTTACAGGCTGACCACTGCAATACTGTCATGGTTTAGTAGTTCAGTACTTTGACTGTAGTGCACAGTATCCTGGATTCAAGGCCCATCACTGCTTTATATTTTCATACTGAGCAGACCAGACTGCTTAAGGGCCAGTTAAACAAATATGAGCATGTTGGCTTTTGTTCAGCTATGCCCTACTTAGACCAGGCTTTTCCGACATTGCTCAATATTCACCAACATTGCTGGACGTTGCCCAATATTACTCAACATTGACCGCAGTTGTGCTAGTTGGTGTGTGCGATTTTGTTTGCATATACTTCATGGTGGTAAATGCTGTTTAGCACTGCTTTATATTGCTTAACACATGGCAATCATGCCTTAGGTGGTGCTGCAGGGCTGCCTATTTTGGATGAACATACTACACTCCCTGTATATGTTTGAAAGCAGGTAGTGTCAACTTAAGCATCCATTTTACTATATGCGCAAGTCAGAGAGAGGTATCATTTCCAGAGTTCCTACTGAGCCAATGTATGTGCTATGCGATGCCTCTTTGCCAAGGCCAAAGCATACTGGGCATGCCTCTTTCTGCCTACTTGGGCAGGGTCAGATTGTTCCTCCTCCAAATCATGCTCTGCCTGTGATGGCCTTGGCAAATGTGGGGGGCTGTTTGGCCCAGGCCTATACTTGTCCTGCTGCAGCTGTTTTTGCAGGATCATATTATAAAGCATAGCACATGCTATGACAATTTGGGTACATGTAGTTGGTGAGAACTGCAAGACTCCACCAGATGTGTCCAGGCACCGGAACCATGACTTGAGCAGCCCAAACACATGCTCTATTACATTACGTGTTTGTGCGTGTGCCTCATTATGGTGTTCCCATTCAGGTGTTTGTGCGTTTCCGATGGGTGTCATCAGCCACGGCTCCAGTGCATATCCAGCATCCCCCACTAGGTGACCATGTGGGATGTCCCCATTGGCAAATGTCTGGTACAGCTGCGTCAGATGCCAGATATGGGAATCATGGTAGCTTCCAGGGCAGCCTGCACACACATTCAGTATTATACCCTGGGCATCACACACGACCTGGCAGTTGATGGAGGGGAAGCCCTTGCGGTTGAAGTAGACCCTACCCTGCTCGCCAGCTGGTGCTTTGATACATATGTGCGTGCAGTCTATTGCACCCACTACCTCAGGGTATTCCGCTATTTGCTGGAAGAGATGCATATTGCTGGCCAATACCTCACAGGAATTGGGGAAATATACATGATCACCGACATGTGCTGACATAGCATCCAGGAATTGGTGCAGTACCCTGGATGCAGATGCCTGTGATATCCCCATCATATCACCAGTTAGTCTCTGGAAGGTACCTGTTGATAATATTCTTAGGCCAACACATACCTTGGTTTCCACTGGGATGGGTTCCCCTCTGTTGGTTCTGTATGTGAGGTGTAGCCTGCACAGCTCAACAGTTTTCTGCAGGAGGTCTCTGTCCACTCTATAGCGTTCCACTATCTCCAGCTCATGTAGCCCCTGGTAGGTTACCCTGGACCTGTACACTCTTCTCCGTCTCCTCACTGTGGGTTGTCCAGCAGCATTTCCATTGTCACCACCCTCAGCATGTTGCATATGTCGCCTTATAACAGCAATGGCAGCCCCTAACAGTTCTTTGTCTCAGTAAAGCTTTTTCAGTTTTCACTTCTATTAGCTTACTGCAGTGTCTGTTGTGAGAAACATAATGGACTGTTGTTTGCAGAGTTTTAAGTGCTAAGCTGGGCTGGGCTGTTGTACTGCCTGTGTAATTGCCTGATTCTGATTGTTTTCACCTGCTAGCTCTGCTAGTACTCCCTGGTAGCTTCATTTGCTGTGCTTTCTTTTTCCTTTCTGTTTCCTCAGCGGGAGCACCGCGCACACATGCACAAACATGCTCACAGCAGCTAACGCGCACACATGCTTACACGGACTAAAACTTCCTTATTCGGGTTAAAACATGTGCACACCAGTGCAAATGCGCTTACAACTCTTTAAACAGCCTTATACATGCTTACTCTGGCTTAAACGCGTGCACTCACGCTTACATGCACGCAGTCTGTCTTACTCGGGTTTAGAGGTGCGCACACGCGTGCATGCACACTCAGCAAGAAACTTTGGTGTTATCCATGGCATACACCTTCCATTTCTTGCCTTTCCCTAGCCTACCTGTTGACACACCTCTTTCCATGATGTGTAAATGACAGCAGACACATGCCACTCTGCTCCAATGAGCTTCACTTCTTTCATACATACCCCCCTTGTGATGTCACCTATCTCCTACTCTGTTACTCCCCTTATCCTACTCCTACACTCCACTGACTGTGCTCATTTGCTATGTAAACTTGCGATTCACTATCCTAACCCTCATTTACATAGGATTGCCTACTAATGCTTGGTTACATCTCTTAGACTGAGCTTCCCCCCTTAGCAACCTCTACTCGGTGGCCATGTTGTCTTCAGCCTGCCATTCCCTTGCATTGTACATTAACAATTTAAATAAGATCCACATTTGTGGGTTTTAATTTTTAGTTTTCTGGGTTTTAGAACGCAGTCTACGCAGTCCATTTGCACGGTGCTGCGCTACGCTTAAACAACGGAAATTGGAGGAAAAAAAAATATTTTTATTTTCATATTGTATCAGGAAACATTTCCAATGGCCATATATTTGGCCATTGGCATGCTTCCTGCACTGGATGCAACCTTTATGTGGAGCTGTCACGGCTCCATTTTGCTATTTGCAGAATGGTACTCAGTTGTCAACTGAATACATTTCTGCAAATAACACTGCTCTTACTCGGACAGGTTTGGGTTTCCTGAATCGCAAATCTACCTCATTTGCATGTCTTTTGCCTGCAATTGAGGTAAATTGCATATCCCACCCCTGTCCGTGTAAGAGCCATTTTAGGAGCTCTCTTGCATGCCCCCTGCAGGCTGTTCCTGGATCGCTCGTCAGACATGATGGCTGCATGGAGTCTTACTCTACTCTAAGACTCCGTGCAAGCCTTCGTGAATCCGGCCCTGTCTCTATAGTTCATATAGTTGCTTATTTCTTTTTTATTTTAAATAAGCATTTGTTTTCTAAACTTCATAGTACTTTGATAATTTGTGAACTTCAGTACTGTTCATGTTTGAGAAAATGGGACTGTTGATCACAGCAAATTAACTTGCAGTTATATTGTTTAGCTGCATTGCAGATGTATTATTTTTCTTCTAAGCTGCTATCATCTTGTACATTTCAGACCTCACTTCTTTATTCTATTTTCTCACATGCTTCTGTTTTCACAAGCCAAGAAGAGAGAAGTACTGGTTTTGTGCACTTTTATTCACCCTACCCACCCTGCCACTCTGACACTGCCATAGATAATACCCCATCCCTGATATGAAGCCAAGAACTCATTACTTCTGGTGATGGATATAGACTATACCCCCATCCTTGATGTGAAGCCAATGATTTGATACTTCTGATAGTAGCCATAGATTATGCCCCATTCTCTGACATGATGCCAGTGATTTGGTACTTCTGGTGGAAGACATAGATTATACTCCCATCACTGATGTGAAGCTAACGATTTGATACTTTTGGCAGTCTTTCTTCATCTCAAGCATAGACAGCCTCACATTCCTCTTCCTCCTAAACAGCTTTGGTTGTTCATCATTCATGCTCTTACCTTGTAGTATTCTGTATCCTTACTAGTCCTGCTGCTACTCTGTGAAAAACCCAAACACACACCCTTTTTTCTCTGCTATGACCATAACCCTGAGATGACATCACTGATTAGTACTTCTGTCAAGTTGTTTTCTGAACTACGAAACCAACATTGCTGGCAACTACATAACTTGCACTGTGACTGTTACTTACTTTCCCTTAGCTGTGTCACAGTGGTTGTGTTTCTGACTTACGTCACACACCTTTATCCTGTAGCTACATGCTTTAAACTGCAAACACAATCCTGCATTCCTTGCAGAGAGGGGAGATCAGATTATGTAAAACCACTTTCTCAGAGTTATACATCTTTATCCCTTAACTTGCAAACACCAGGATTCTAGCTCTTCCCTACCTGCTCTTATGCACATGCATATACTGACTCTCTGCCATTCTTTCCCCTCCAATCCCCATCCTAACATACCCTCTGTGGCTCTACTTTTACTTCTTTGCCAGTCCTGCCACCATCCAGGCAATACCCTTAACAAATATTGTACCACTTCTTCTACAAGGTCTTCTTCTTCAACATAAATTCAAAAATCATTTCTTCAAATATTACTATTACTGGGTTTATATCAGAACATCGAACAAACAAAATCCTGAATCACATTACAACAAACACGGAACATTGAATGCAAAAAACACCAAAAGCCTATAATCCTGAAAATGGAGTTTACGAACAGCAACACTTGGCAATCTACTCACCCGCTCAACCTGACACTTTACCGTAGGAAACAAAACCACACCTCTTCTGTCATTCCAACACCATCCAGTAAAGCAGCACACAACCATTCTTCCAATACACAACACAAAACACACAAACACTACAAACTATTCCTTATGTGGGGGGCTTTGCCCCCCACCCCCCTCACCCCCTACTTAGATATACCAACTCCGAGATCGCACCATAGCCGTGGAAGTCTCAGTTATCCATAGGGGACATTACTCATATTATTGCACATTTCTCACTCACCTCAAGATGTGTAGCTTTGTGAAGAACAACCATGTACATCCGGGGTTTCCGGTTTCGGAATTCTGTGCTTTCTGTTTTTTTATGTCCGATGTTCCATGTTCGATGTCATGCGATACGGGATTTTGTTCGTTTGATGTAATGATATAAGCCCCTATTACTCACTATCAGAAATAACCTTCCCTTGGCACGCCCTGCTCAGAAGCCTATCAACCCCTACTAACCCATCTCACTGTTTGCCAGTGGCAAACCCTTTTAAGTTTCCTCTCCATTCCATTTTTCTTACCTTTAAGTATGCATAGCCAGTCCAGGAATATAAGTCATATCTCCCCAACAGGTGTAATCCATTTGAACTTGATTACCTATAAACTGAAAAAAAAACTCTCACTTATAGAATTCAATCAAATAATTCACTTACCCATTCAGTTTCAACCCAGCTACTGTTCATTTAACAGTCCTCATTTTTACATCTTTACTGGGTCTTGCCCTCTACATACTTACACACAGTAAAGCTAGCCTCCATCTTTCTTTGTTTACTTCCACTTTTTTTGTTCTTAAACCGCAAGATTCCCATCCTTCCAGTCTAAATCTTGCTCTTTAAATATAAACCATGTACACTCAGACAATTCAAAGTAAACACCATACTAGCATTATATCCTGTCAATCAAATACATCTCATTTGTCCTGCAACATTCCCTTATTACCCTCTCATAAACTTAAATATATCTGTCACACCTCCATAACAGCAAATACTAATCATATTCCAAAAAGCAAGTGGCCAACATTTCTCTTTCTCATTTCCAGAACTAGATTTAGCTTCTTATTAAAGCCAGTATTGAGCAAACCATGGCCTATAGCTATTATTACATCTAGCCATACTCAGCCAACACCCTATAAGCTGATATATGGCCTTCTTACTGAAGGGTAATACCAAAAATACATTAGAACAGGCTAATGTCTCTGCATACTCAATCACTAGTTATCTTATTAATTACTAAATCACTGCCTTAGAAGAACCCTTCATCCTACAAGATACAACTACATGGCAAAAAACAGACATGATAATAGCCTAGGGGTTGCACAATGATATTGGTCAAAGCCAGCTTGCACATATTAAAGCACTAACATGACACTTTTCAATCAGAGTTTGATCCCAACTGTGTCATATTAGAGATCACACTGAGATTTAACATAGAACCAGCCTACATACAACTGCTCTCTCTTAACCTCTATAAAGAGATATTTTTGGAGGACTTCAACTTAAACCTTTTGGATAAGAAAAAGCTAACAGACATACAGCTTCTCCAACTAATATCCCTGCTCACAAGACTCAGCCTTCATTTTTCTAATAATTCTTCTCTGTTAGATCTTATAGCCATAATCATCCGTGACAATCTCTGCACCTCTAATATCTTACAGCCTTTTCTGAGTAGCTACTGTCCAATTATCTTCTCAAGTCAAAAAACAATGGCAGTAGAACACCCATTTGCAAAAAATACCTTTATGTCAAATCATCTCAAAACTTTGTAAAACTGCAAACATTTCCTCAGTAAGAAAACTGGACCCTATCATCACTTTGTAAAGATCCAAACACAGCTGCTGATATGTCCATGTAAATCTCTCTCTTTGAATTCAGAAGAAAGCTTTTGCACTTCTGTATCATTTTTAGAAGTCATGCCCTAACAAGCAGATAACTAAAGTGGTTAAACTCCCATTCATCTCAGGAATGAAGCCTGCACAAAGTAGAAACAAAACCAGTTCAGCTAAGTCTAGGGAAATATTCACAGTATTATGAATGGCAGAAGAGGAAAATATAAGGCAACACAAAAGCTACCTACCACCCAAGTGTAAAAAACAAATAACTTTGGGGAAAATGTCAGTCATTGTCTGGGTTAGAAGCAAAAAAGGACTCTTTCCATAGTATCAGCTATTTCTCTCACAATGGATGAATGCTGCCACAAGTAATCCTTGATAAATTAAATAAAATCTGGTCCCCTCCACCCCATTCCACCAAACTTATGCCATGGAATACAGTCACTATTCTTTTTCAATGGCATTCATATCAAAAGACATTAAAACATTAATTAACATGATTACTGAGGACAGCTCACCAGGCATGCATGATCTGCACTCTTGGTTTATTAAGTACTGGTCAGAAAAAAATCATCCTCTTTGTGAAACATCTGCAACCTAACTGCTCCTGCCAAGATACTTTATTCTCTCTCTGAAAGGAGTTAATAATTAAACCCATCACCCAAAACAAGAAGCCCCATATTCACCCTGCCTTCAGACTAATATGTGTATTCCCACCCCTGGTGAAGGAACTTGAAAAGTTGGCCTACATTTAATTATCTGATTTTATTGTCAAAGTTTCTGGGTAACCAAGACATGGTCACAGAATTTTGGACTCTTACTGATGACACTTTAACTATGAGGAACATAGACATCTTACAGGGGCAATGACTGTTGACCATACAAAAGAATTCAGCCTGGAAAAACACCATTTTTTCCCAAACAACGTTATTGATTCATAGAAATAGTGCAAAGCACTCTAATGGCCTCACATCTTCCTTTCATGGTGAAAGTAACATCCTCAGTTAAACTGGTGTAATTCTAATTAAAGAAATTCCTAAAGGGTCCCTTCTTTCTCCATTCTTTCTCTGTTACTCTTCACACACTTATTAAACAAACTTCCAACAGACCATCCCTCCCTCCCAGTTATACTGTATGCTGATGAGATGACCAGCTACGCCGCATGTTCTTCATATACCAATGTGCAGCAGCAATTAAGTCTTATTCCCTCTGTAACAAAAGTGATGCTGTTTGGGACCCAGCAGGAGTTATAATTAATGCCAGCAGGTTGGTCCATCCTGGACCACTGTCAAAAATCACTTTGGATTATAACTTCTTTTAAATGGATAGGGCATTGGCTAGATGCACCCAGGCATTTGGAAGCACATGCATAGTACTAAATGAAAGGTGCATATAATTCTTTCCTGGGCATGGAAATATTATTAATTCTTTCCCATGCCAACAGAAAAGCCATTGGCAAAATAATTATCATCGACTAATTAGAATGTGGCTTCCTTATCATAACTTCAGCATTAATAAAAAATGATGTGCCTAAAATCTTACAACAGAATTTATTGCTTCATTACTCAAGCCTCTAGAGCTCAACATTACTGATCTCTAATAAAAAGTGGTTAGTTAGCTTCCAGGATAACAAAAGAAGATCTAATGCTTGGATCTCACTTATTCAAATTTCTGAGACAAAATTCATTGCTATCCGTTGCAGGTCATTTTACAATAAGACAAATAGCCTACAGTATCATATCTCAACTGAAAAAATGCACCCTCACTTCATGCTCCACATACTAATGAGTAGTGTAGTAACCATAGTTTCTCTGCACTGGAGCCTAAACTATGGGAATCCATTTGTCCATCAATCAGAAATACACAATTGTTGTAGAATTTAAGAAAACAATTAACAAAACGTGTACAAAAAGACAGAATGCCATTGTCCCATCAGTCAGGAATAGCATAAACCTTTTAATGCTAACACTCTTAATCATGCTACTCCACCTCCTCAACAGTTAGTAGTCTCATCCTTGAATGATCTAATCATTCAAGTGATCTCTGGATGGGTTTGGTGGTTGTTTATCTTATATTGTTCTCAGTTATGATCTTGTAATTTACTTTTATTGGGTGTCTATAATCTATTGTAATACTGTTGGAAAAAGAAAGAACAAGTCATTCTCTTCATGTACACACATCTACACATTGTTACGAGTATATGAATATGGATAAAAGCAAAGCTAATATAAATCCAATTGCAAAATGTATATCTCTTAATGTAAATGGTTTAAATAATAGCTGCAAAAGGGGAAGTCTTTATAGATATTTAAAGTTATGTGAAGCACAACTAGTATTTTTACAGGAAACACTCCTTACACAGGAAGACATAAATAAAATAAACAATAAAAATTATACAATACTAGTAAGTTCCACCTATAATCAGAAGCAAAGGGGAGTAGCAATTTTGTGGAAAAACACTACTTTAATGCCTAAAATCATAAACACGTTCCATGACAACTCAGGAATGTTTTGTCTAGTGACAATATCTATCAATGAAATGATATATACATTAGTGAATATTTATTGGATACCAGGACTAGGTGTTAGAGTGGCCAAACAACACTTAGAAGACATTGTACAATATACCAAAGGCAATTTAATCATAGCTGGAGATTTCAATTGCATTATAAAAGAAACTGACACAAATACTAAAACTACACGTAAGAGATCACCTTTAACAAAGTTGTTATCTGAGTTTATTGAAACTTTTAATATAGTTGACATAAATGAGTATGCTATCCCAGATTCACTATTCTTTACACATTTTTCCCATAGACATAATACATACTCTAGAATAGATAGAGTGTACATAACAAAGGATTTAACCTCTAAATTAAATAAAGTCAAAACAATTTCATGTCCATTTTCGGACCATAACACCATAACGTTTGAGATAGACGTATGTTTCAAGAGAAGGATATCAGTAACAAGAATACCATCTTACATAACAAATCTCAAAGATTTTAAGGAATTTTATATTAAAGAGACACAAACATTCCTAGATATCAATCTTACAAAAGATGTATCTGAAATATATATATGGGATGCATTGAAAGCATACCTATATGGAAGAGTGGTGGGATGGTATAAAAATAAACAAAAACAGTGGAATAAGGAATTAATGGAATTACAGTCAAAAGTAGATAATTTAAAGCTTGATATTCAAAATGGAAACACCAACTTAATAAAAGAACTAGAAGATACTAATAAAAATACTCAGAGACGCTACACCACAAAACAATGATCATCTTAAAAAAAATTAAACTATGTTACTATTCAATGAACCCTAAAAACCAACGAAGAATAGCAAATAGGACTAAAAAGATTATTAAAACAAATCAAATCAAGGAAATACATAATATAGAAACCAAAAAGAAAGTATCTGATTTAGAAGGAATACTAGAAGCTTTTAGGCTATTTTTTCATAAACTTAATAATCAAAATGAGAAAACAGAAACACATTCAGCATTGAAAGCTTTTCTCAAAAACAATATTAAAGTTAGGTTATTAGAGGAGCAGGGACAACTAATAGATAAACAAATAACAATGACAGAGCTTAAAGCTGAAGTAAATAAGCTAAAATTAAACAAAGCTCCAGGTATAGATAATATCACCCCAGAAATGTTTAAATTACTATCAAATGAGGCTTTGCTGTTATTGAATGTCTTTACATCAGTTAAAAATGGTAAAGACATTCCTCCTTCTTGGAAGTACACATTAATATCACCAATTCTGAAACAAAATAAAGATCCCAGTGAATGTTCATCATACAGACCCATTTCACTTCTTAATATAGATTATAAATTTTTATGGCAATACATGCTGCTCGAATAAAACAATTACTACCACTTTGATAGAGGAGGATCAAACAGGTTTTATAAAAGATAGGAACACTTATGACAACATTAAAAGAATTCTTTCCTTAATTGATTATATAAATGTCACAAAAAACAAAATTAATGTTATTAGCTTAGACATAAATAGCGCATTTGATTCAGTGAACTGGGATTATCTGTGGTTAGTTTTAGAAGAATATGGCTTCTCAAACAACTTCTCTTTGTTAATAAAATCATTATATGAAAAGTCATTGGCTTATATAAAACTGGGATCTTGTCTGTATAAATCTATTAAAATAACTAAGGGCACAAAACAAGGCTGCCCTCTTTCTCCATTATTGTTTGCGCTAGTCATTGAACCCTTAGAAAATAATATACATATGGGTAAAAATATTGAAGGAATACAACTAGACAACAGCCTAGAGCTTAAAATTCAACTTTTTGCTGATGATATTTTAATTACCTTAAAAAAATAATAATAGCAGTTTAAAAGCATTATGGGACTCAATTCAAAACTTTCAAAACTTTTCAAGTCTTAAATTTAATGAGAGCAAAACAAATGTATTGCTTATAAATACTAATAAAAAAGATCTAAATAAAAAATACCATAAATATATCTCTACCGATAATATAATTAAATACTTGGGAATTATAATAACTAACAACCTAGATACACAATTGAAACAAATTATAAAGAGACCTTAAATAATATTAAAAATCTAATACAAAGATGGAATAAATTCTTCTTTTCAATGGAAGAAAGGCTTTATATAATTAAAATGATCATATTTCCAAAAATTCTTTATGTCATACAAGCTTGTTCTTTGCCACCAGCTAAATTGCACCTAAAACAATTAAATGATTTAATGGTAAGATTCCTATGGTATCCAAAAAAACCAAGGATAGCTATGAAGTATCATCTAGATGATTGGGATATAGGTGGCATAGGTTTACCAGACATAGAAATATATTTGCATTCATCCATTATTAAAACAATATAATTATGGCTAAACACAAAATATACATCAAAATGGAAGCTAGTTCATGAGAGAATCTGGTTAAAATCAGGATTTGTAGTAGCAAATAAGTATACAGATTTCATACCAAACAATTTTCTATGGCTGATGAAGGAATATATGATGATACATAAGAATAAAATATAAGTTCCAAATACATTACTTATACATTAAAAATTTTCCAAAATCTTATTAATAGCAATCCTGATATTAAAGCATGGTCATTTCTTTTATATCCAGTAGCGTACACACAGGGTAATATAATAACATTTAATATGGAAGTTCCCAAAGAAACTCGTGCACGAAAGGATGTAAATTCTTTTCTTTTATTCCACAATCCTATAGCAGTTAAGCGCTTTCAACTGGAACCCAGTCTTCTTCAGAACAGTCAGCAAGCACCATAACTTCCTTTTTATACATAAACCAATACAATCATTTTAAAATTGCAAAACATTTAAAGGTATAGTGCACATTCAGCAGCAATGACCATAAAAAATCAATATTTATAATCTTCCTAGATATTTGAATAAACCCATATCTAGTGTATACAATAATTATACTGTCAAACTGTTAAACTATATAAAATATTTATAAAACATTTGTATATTTAAAATTATTTTTAAACATGTATGTAAACTATATATAGTATATAAAACTAAAAACTCTATTTCATATTCATACTACTATCAATATTGGAAGACTTGAGACTTTTAATAAATCAATAAGTATATTACCAATACTATAATAACTCAATGACTTATACTAAGAGAGGACCAAGAAAGGTTTAATACTGATGGACTCGTTAGTCCTGGGGTCTAGTAGCATCTAATAAAATCTGCCATCTGCTTTCCAAGGCAGCCAGTTTCATCTTCCAGTTTCCCCCAAATGTTGAATAACTAATGGTATCTATGATAGCAAACTGAAAAGTGTGCTCTTTACCATATTCATGGATATGTTTAGACAATGCATTCTTCATGTCCTTCCTCTGAATACGGTAAAGGTGTTCATATATACGCTTTTGAAAACTCTTTAAGTCTTGCCTATGTAATACATAGGACAAGTACAACATGTAGCAATATATATCACCCTACTTGTGTTACAATTTCCAGTTCTAGTTCTAATACATGTAGAGTTGAAGTTTTAAGTCTAATGTATCTGGATTCATTAATAAACTTACACTGTTTACATCTGCATTTTGTTGTACCTTTGTACATATCCTTTGTGGCATTATCATAATTGGCTTTCTCTAATAATCTTTTAAATTAATGCCTGTCTTATATACAAATTCAGGAGAATTTCCCACATTACGTTCCAAATTGAACTAACAAGTATATTCCAATGTTGTCGTAATATGTCCTTAATAAAACAATGTGGAGTGTAAGTCAAAATACATGCTCGACTAGAATAACTGGATGGCAGCCCTTCATGTTTTCATTAACTATATATTTACCTAATAAAGGGGGTACTTTACCCCATTCATTACCCACATATTCAATTGTATCCAGGAGCATGTGGTCCGGATATCCACGATTACTAAATAATGTCCTAATGGTATCAAGTTCCGTTCTCATCACAGCTTCTGTCGAAGACATCCTCGCTACGGATACACTGCCCTTTACGATGTTTTTAAAAATGTGTGGAGGATGGTTACTTGTAAAATGTAGGTAATCATTGGAAAAAGTTGGTTTTGGAAAATTCTAGAAGTGAATGTATGTTGGTCAAGACCAACCAAGGCCCAAATAAGCAATGTCCACAGTACTAGTTTGATGAGTAAATTTTAAAATGTAGAGGATAGATTGATGAAAGACATAAATTCTTGTAATTCCTCTATAGAGGCCTTCCACAAAATAAAAATGTCATCCAAAATCTGGCATAGAATGAGATGTGAGTATAAAATGACTCTTAAATAACACTTCCTCTTCCCATTCCAGCATCACCATGTTGGCAAAGATGGGGCACACGACGCACCCATAGCAACACCTTTTGTTTGCTTGAAATATTCCCTTGAAACACAATATAATTGTGATCTAACACCAGTCCCATCATGTCACACAACAACACAACCTTGTCCCAACTAACCCCTGCATGTTTCCTGAGGCTATTTGAGAAATGTTCGATTCCTAGTTCTCTGGGTATACTGGAGAAAAGATCGACCACATCAATGGTGACTAAGATGAGGTCTGGTCTCCAATATTCATGTTGTAATTTGCCCAAAACTCCACGAATCTTTCATGATGTGTGGGATATTTCCATAAATGTGTTTGAGTTGATGATCAATCCATTTCCCTATGTTATAAGTCTTGGAATGGGAGCCGGAGATGATGGGTCTGAAGGGTGGTTGCTCCAAGGATTTGTGAAGTTTGGGTATGCCAACAATGGTTGCCAAAATGGGGTGGTCATTCTTCAAAACATATAAGTGTCATTTGTAATCCTGTTGTCTATTAAATATTCCTCTATAGCCAGATCGATGGTGTCCGATGTTAATCTGATTTAAGGAGACATTTTCATAAGTGTCTGCCTGATTTAAGATGTCATAAATACAAGACTTGTATGCTTCAACATAAAAAAGTACTAACCCACCACCCTTGTTGGGTTTCATGATCTTGATACCTCTTTATTCTGCATCACTTGGTTAAGACATTCCTTTTCTGATTGAGTAAGATTTTGTGGTGGACCGTTATGCAACAAATTCCTATGTCTAATGTCCCTGTGTAGTCTATAAATGTCTTGACTAACCAATTTCTCAAAATTTGATATACTGGGATGAGATACAGGAACATAGGAACTCTTTTGGCACAACTGTATGTTTTCGTACCGCATTCAACTGCCTGGTCCGTTGAGCCATCAAAAATCACAGCCAAATTGAGTTTGCGACAAAAAAGTTTCACCTGCTTGATATTATCAACTAAATTATTGCTAACAGTGGGAATAAATTTCATTCCTTTGTGCATGACCGAATGAAGTCGTCATTTACCTCCACATCTGTGTAGTTATAGACTTTGAAACCTTCAAACATGTGACCATAGGATAATTCAAAGATGACTTCCTACTACTAATAGTATTTCCCTCTGAAACAATATTCTGATCAATAAGAGGGGTAAATGTCACAGATTCAGTTTCATAAGTCTTGTCTACTGTAACTACACTTGCTCCTGTGTGGGAATGTTGATCTATTTTTGTATTGGGTCCACTGTTTGTTGGGATGTCTTGCAAAAGAGGCTTGGCACTCTGAAAATCCTATGTGTAGTCCAACGGGGTGGACATAAAACCTACTTCTGACTCTTTAACTTTAGGCCATATATAAGCTCTGTTGTTACTGTATGCTTCGTGGTCCCTAGTAAGTTTCTTGCTTTTCCTCTCAAATATAATATTGGCCCTACTCTCGCTTGAAAAAATTGTTTTTAAAAGATCATTCCAAGTCTCATAATCTACATCATTACATATAGTCTCATACATGATTTCTAACTCATCTCCTAAAAGGTCACGTTTCTCTTGTTGATATTTTAATAACAGTTCCATGAAAGCAATTCCAAAACCATCAAACATACTATTAAATTCATTCATCACTACCACATTATAAAATATGCCTAATGGTAATTTAAAAATCGTAAACCTTTAGGAACCATCTTCAGATTTATACAATTTTTAAATAATTAACATCTATTTTGCATTATTGTATGCAGTAAGTTTCTTACCAAAGTCATAAATCATTTCTTTCAGAGAGCTATATATGATTTTTCTCATTAAATTTCTTATTATAATTCTTTTACCAAAGTCATACATATCACCATGTCCATTTAGCACATTTTCAAATAGCTCTCTTTCATTTGTCTTTGTGGTAAACAATTCACTATTCATTATTTTATTATGTTCAGGTTGGTCAAAAATCCTTTTTGTTTGTTTAGGTTTAGGGCTAGATATAATATAGGCAACAGTACCTTTTTTGTCAACATGATGTTTCTGCTGAATGCTCCGTTAGGTTTATACGTGTATACCGCCGTCTTGGTCTAGCCCATTCCGTTCGGCCTCACGTCTTGCCCGATATACTAAAATCAAAAGTGAAGTCCTGGGCTGGTGTGAGTGCATCATCGTGAAAAACAAACCGTCGCTGTTCTTTAGGTGATATAGCAAAACCGTCACTAGTATCCGGTAAATCAATTGTGGCTTTGTTGTTATGAACTGCATCCTCCGAAGATAGTAAAGCTACGGAAAGCCACGTTCAGGTGTGGGTAACCTCCTCCTGAAACTCGCTGCCTCATGCCCCAATGCATCAACGCCAGACACCTTCGGTTTCTTCAGGGACTTCCTTCCCTTCTGAACGCAGCGTGCTTTCTTTTGATGGACAACCGTCACTTTGGGGTGAATGCAAATCAGGCATAGTTTGCAATCCATCATTAGAAGCCTGAAGTGCCTTATTAAAACCAATACTGTTTGGAAGTACCTTGTTAGCTTAATACTGTTTAAGAGTTCAAACAGTTTATTTGCGCCCTGCTGCAGCTGATACTTCAGCCCAAGTCCATTAAACTCCTCTCGAGACAATGAAGCCTCTAAGGTAGTCTCCTGTTTAGCCATGGCAAACAATAAAAAAAAAAAAGTTCAACAACTCCAATACTGAAAAGAACAGGAACTTCGAAAGGATGTAAATTCTTTTCTTTATTCCACAATCCTATAGCAGTTAAGCGCTTTCAACTGGAACCCAGTCTTCTTCAGAACAGTCAGCAAGCACCATAACTTCCTTTTTATACATAAACCAATACAATCATTTTAAAAATTGCACCAAAACATTTAAAGGTATAGTGCAAATTCAGGAGAAATGATCTTAAAAAGTCAATATTTATAATCTTCCTAGATATTTGAATAAACCATATCTAGTGTATACAATAATTATACTGTCAAACTGTTAAACTATATAAAATATTTATAAAACATTTGTATATTTAAAATTATTTTTAAACATGTATGTAAACTATATATAGTATATAAAACTAAACTCTATTTCATATTCATACTACTATCAATTGGAAGACTTGAGACTTTTTTTGAGACTCAATAATAATATTATATATTATATATACTCAATACAATATACTACTTATGCAGAGGGAAGAAGAAGGTTTAATACTGATGGACTCGTTTAGTCCTGGGGGGGGTCTAAGTAGCAATATAATCTCTGCCCATCTACCAGGCCAAAGCCAGTTTCATCTTCCAGTTCCCCCAAATGTTAAATAACTAATGGTATATATGTGATAGCAAGCTGAAAAAGTGTGCTTTACCATATTCATGGATATGTTTAAATTAATGCCTGTCTTATATACAAATTCAGGAAGAATTTCCCACATTAAATTCCAAATTCGAACTAAGTATATTCAATGTTGTCGTATATGTCCTTTATAAAACATGTAATATTGAGTGTAAAGTCAATACATGCTTTTCGACTAGAATAATAACTGGATGGCAGCCCTTCATGTTTTCATATATATATACCTTTCATAAAAGGGGGTACTTACCCCCCATTCATTGCCATATTCAATTATTGTATCCAGGCATGTGGTCCGGATATCACGATTAAATAATGTCTGTGGAGGATGGTTGCTTGTGGAAAAGTAGTTGGTTTAAGGAAAATTCTAGAGTGAATGTTCTAAAGTCCAAGACCAACCAAGGCGTCAAAATAAGCAATGTCACAGTACTAGTTTGATGAGTAAATTTTAAAATGTAGGGGATTTTAAAATGTAGAGGATAGATTGATGAAATTCCCTCTGCAGAGCCTTCCCTGATAAAATGTCGGCATCAAAAATATAAGCATAGGAGGAGAAGTAGGATGTGAGTATAAAAAGTACTCTTAAATAACACTTCCTCTTTACATTCCAGCACATCACCATGTTGGCAAGATGGGGAGGCAATATAGGGCACCACAACACCTTTTGTTGCTTTAGAGAATATTCCCCTTAAGAACACAATATAATTGTGATCTAACACCAATCCCATCATGTCCACACAACAACGCACACAACAACCAACTAACCTGCATGTTTCCACACAAGGCTATTTGGGAAATGTTCGATTCCTAGTTCTCTGGGTATACTGGAGAAATGTTGTCTATTAAATATTCCTCTATAGCCAAGATCTAGATCGATGGTGTCCGTGTCCGATCTGATTTAAGAACATTTCATAAGTGTCTGCCTGAGATTTAAAGATATCATAAATACAAGAGGAACATGCTTCAACATAAAAAAAAACTAACCCACCACCCTTGTCGGGTTTCATGATGCGTACCTCTTTATTCTGCATCGGTCTATAGAACATTCATTTTCTGATTGAGAGTAGATTTTGTGGTGGACCGTTATGCAACAAATTCCTATGTAGAACTGTCATCATGTAGTCTATAATAAATGTGACTATCCCAGTATGTCAAATTTTGAAATTGGTTAGTCAAGACATTTATAGACTACACAGTTGATAGGACATGGGGCTGATGCGCGGTCACTCAGTCAGGAGAAGACATCTGACAGGGGTGGAGGTGCGTGAGATCACAGGGCGGTGAGTTGTGCACGTTGAGCATATCTGACACTGTTCTTAGCGAATCTGGACGCTTATGAGCAAATCAGTTGACATCGGTTTTCCTGCTGAATCGGCTGCTCAGGAAGGAATGAACAACAGAGACCCGCAGGTAACGCCGCGGGCACGAAGAATGACCACCGGCCCGGCGGCCATTCTCACAAATCACCGGTTTCCTGCTCAGACCGTCGTCTCCGGCTCAGAATGGGGGAAATGGTTGATCATCACTCAAACGCGACTATCCCATCGAGATAGGTGGAAGGACCGCAGGCAAATAACATGAATGGAGACCAGTTTCCTCAGTCGCCGTTGATCTCCAGTGCTCTGGGAGGTCGAGGAATTTCTCAAATCTGAGGGGAAAAACATGCGAGACCAGAATGACAGTGACGAGCTGTAAGTTCAGTGGGCCAGATCTGGTGTGTTCAGGGGCTATTCATGAATAGTCTCAAAGCTGTGGTGCGTGCCAGCGTGGTGGAAGAGAGAGATGTGTATTCTTTTCCGTTTTACTCGGCATTCTGTAGGTTTCGGATGACGACATCTCTATGGTACAATAATGACGGAGGTTACCAGTCAAATGAGCTCGGACGTGCTGACGGGCGTGTTAACGTTCGCCTGCAAATTTTCATAAACAACTTGGTGCGGTTACATTTACAGTAACCGTCTAAAATTGCGCGTAAATGAAGACATGATATCGACAATGAGCGAGATGTGGGACGTGTTGTGTGCGGATCGGACTGGTGTGGTGGGCAAGGTGAACCGGTGTGGAATGTTGGCATGGTTAATGAGAAAACGTGAGCTCAGTGGTCGGTGTGTTGACCTCCACATGCGGTGGGCATCGTTTCATATGGCGGTGGTGAGGGCTGGCGTGGGGAGGGTGGTCTGTAGACGATTGCAGGCTGGGCGATGGTGCAGTATTGAAGAAAAAGGTATGATGCCGCAGGACCGAGGCCTGAAAGACTGGAAGCGATGAACCCATTGAACCAAAACTCGGCTCTACATGGGGCAAAGGCGATTATGAGCATGAAAACAGGGTGATGCTGTGTGGCATGTGCCTGTGATGTATTACATGGCAGTGAAATTTCTGTTGGGCATCGAAGTTTGCAACTACCATGTTCCGGAAAGGAAGGCGTCACAAAGAATGCGATGTTGCTGTCCATGAATGATGAACTTCCGGACTGCTGGGCGTTGGTGTTCGGCGTTTGAGCGCGGAAGACGGCGCGCGGAAAACGGATGAGGGTGGATGACTTGGGATGCGATGCGCGCGGAATCCGTCGATGAAACGCACTGTGTCTCTTCAGTATGAAGTCATTGAGAATTGACAACGTGTTCGCTGCGGTGTTGATAAAATCCGTCAATGATGGTATTAATATGATGGGACACGGTTTTTATATACTTATATGGTTACATACGTGTTTAAAACATGCTTTTTAAATATGGTATAAATGTTTACTATGGTTTCGTTGTTATTTCTCAATGTGACCAAATGTCTGAACTGGAGGCAGATTTTTTCCTGGTCATTGCCCCAGTGTGCACGGACACGGCGGCCTGAACCCCCAAAATGATTAACTGACAATTTATGTAAAGGGGGTATGAACAGTGACCTACAGGCTGGTTCAGATGGCAGCAACTGGGAGTTGGCGGAGGGTATCGCTACAAATGCCGAGGTTCTGAAATTATTCGTGTTGAGCCGAACTTTCTTTGTTTAATATGGAAGTTGTCAACATGCTTAAAAAAGGGATTAATATATTGGCATCAATTGCTAAACTCTGGAAAACCTCTGACAATAGACCAGATTAAACAGAAATTAAATATGGAAGATAGTTCGTGGTTACATGTACAAGAATTAAGACAGTATATATTAAGCAAACAAGAAACAATGCAACCATCAATAAGACAAAATGTTCCTAACCTTATAGAACATATAATATTACTAACGAATCAACCCATTACTGGAAAGGGATACTTATCATCTATTTATGAAACAAACCAAAAATAAAATGCATAATAATGACAAAATATGGAATTATTATAGATCAGTTAATGGACATGTGCCAAATGACAGAGATAAAAAACTAATTCTTCTCTCTCCAAAGCAGACAATACTTTCATTACATTGGAGACTTTTTACATGGCAATTCATACAAAGATCTTATGTAACCCCTCATAAAATGGAACTTATGTTTAAGAAAAATATTGGCTGCTGGAGATGTGATTTATCAATAAAAGCAGACTCGCAACATATGTTCTATGAATGTCATTTGATTAAACCATATTGGGATAAAATAAATTATTTTCTGCAAATGGTATTCAATGATAAATTCCAGATTTCCAAATCTATTATTTTGTTTAATGCACCTGTACCCAACTGTGTGCCAAGAACAAAATATGTAATCTTATGGACTCTCCTAGCTATTGCAAGGAAGAACATTACATCAAACTGGAAATACAAAGCTTCTCCAACTTTTAAGCAATTCATGAATATGGTGTCAGCAGTATCGCAATTGGAAATGAACACTATTAAAGGAAGAACTGAAAGAACTACATCATTATACGTAGCATGGCAAAAAGTAACTGAAATACTGGAGAATAATGACTGCAGCAGGTTATAATCAGGAAACAATTGTATAGAAAGTCAATTATATGTCAACAATAGACATCCTTGTAAATACTCTATTTTGGTTTTAATGTTTGATATCTGTTTAGAGGTTTTAGCCTACCTTTTTAAATAATTTGTAAATACTTCATTGTCATAAATAACCTGCATTCATGTTTTCTTGTTTTTGGAAATGAATAAAAATATTAAAAAAAAAAAAAAACAGTTAGTAGTGAATTTCATTTTACCTTTAGCAAAAAAAAAGCAGATTCCTTCTTTGCCAAAACTATTCAAGTTTCTATCTACCCAAGATCACCAAACTGTGCTTCCTCAGTTTCTCTTCTGCCTGCCTCTTCATCTCCTTATCACCTTCTTTAATAATAAAAAATGCATCCCCACACATCTCCCTCAGTATCTCAGTCCTTTCTTTTTTATTTTATCTCCTTCTAGAGCATCATAGAACTATTGCTCTGTTTCCATCTGTTAATCATGTTTTGCTATTTATAGGCTATAGAAATTAACTTTGTGTTACAATTGCATTTTTCAGTGAATATTATAGATTGACATCTAACTTGTGTACAGTTGTACCTCTTGAGTGTTTTGCATTGCCCAGTGAGCAGGCTCAAAAGTTGTCCAAATGGATCAGGTCTTCCCCAGGTAATAAATGTATATAGAAAAACATAATAAACTTGTACTATTATGTTTCTTATGTTTCTGAGATTAATTCTTCAATCTAGCAATTGCCTCTATTAAAACAGAAAAATATTCAGCCAAACCTAGAGACAATGGGCCAGATTCACGATGGCTTGCAAGGAGTCTAAGAGTAGAGTAAGACTCCATGCAGACATCATGTCCGACGAGTGATCCAGGAACAGCCTGTAGAGGCATGCAAGAGAGCTCCTAAAACGGCTCTTACACGGACAGGGCTGGGGTATGCAAATTACCTCAATTGCAGGTGAAAGGCATGCAAATGAGGTAGATATGCGATTCAGGAAACCCGAACCTGTCCTAGTAAGAGCAGTGTTATTTGCAGAAATGTACTCAGTTGACAACTGAGTACTGTTCTGCAAATAGCAAAACGGAGCCATGACAGCTCCAAATAAAGGTTGCATCCAGTGCAGGAAGCATGCCAATGGTCAAATATATGGCCATTTGCAATGTTTCCCAATGCAATATGAAAAAAAAAATAATTTTTTTTTCTCCGATTTCCAATGTTTAGGCGTAGTACAGCGCTGCGCAAATGGGCTGCACTCTAAAAGCCAGAAAACTAAAAATTAAAACCCACAAATGTAGATCTTATTTAAATTGTTAATGTATAATGCAGGAGAATGGCAGGCTGAAGACAACATGGTCACCAAGTAGAGGTTGCTATGGGGGGAAGCTCAGTCTAAGAAATGTAACCAAGCACTAGTAGGCAATCCTATGCAAAGGAGGGTAAGGATAGTGAATTGCAAGTTTACATAGCAAATGAGCACAGTCAGTGGAGTGTAGGAGTAGGATAAGGGGAGTAACAGAGTAGAAGATAGGTGACATCATGAGGGGGGGTATGTATGAAAGAAGTGAAGCTCATTGGAGCAGAGTGGCATGTGTCTGCTGTCATTTACACATCATGGAAAGAGGTGTATCAACAGGTAGGCTAGGTAAAGGCAAGGAATAGAAGGCGTATGCCGTGGATAACACCAAAGTTTCTTGCTGAGCAGGTATGCGTGCGTGTGCATGCCTGTAAACCCGAGTAAGACAGAGTGTGCGCGTGTAAGCGTGAGTGCACGCGTTTAAGCCGGAGTAAGCATGTATAAGGCTGTTTAAAGAGTTGTAAGCAAGTTTGCACTGGCGTGCGCACGTTTTTACCCGAATAAGCAAGTTTTAGTCCGTGTAAGCATGTGTGCGTGTGTGAGCTGCTGTGAGAGTGTTTGCACTTGTGTGCGCGGCGCTGCCCCCCTGAGGAAACAGAAAGGAAAAAGGAAGAACAAGAAATAGTAGGAAGCTACCAGAGAGTACTAGCAGAGCTAGCAGGTGAAAACAATCAGAATCAGACAATTACACAGGCAGTACAATAGCCCAGCCCAGCCTAGTACTTAAAACTCTGCAAACAACAGTCCATTATGTTTCTCACAACAGACACTGCAGTAAGCTAATAGAAGTGAAAACTGAAAAAGCTTTACTGAGACAAAGAAATGTTAGGGGCTGCCATTGCTCTTATAAGGCGACATATGCAACATGCTGAGGGTGGTGACAATGGAAATGCTGCTGGACAACCCACAGTGAGGAGATGGAGAAGAGTGTAAAGACCCAGGGTAACTTATCAGGGGTTACATGAGCTGGAGATAGTGGAGCACTATAGAGTGGACAGAGACCTCCTGCAGCAAATTGTTGAGCTGTGCAGGCCAAGCCTCAAACACAGAACCAACAGAGGGGAACCCATCCCAGTGGAAACCAAGGTATGTGTTGGCCTAAGAATATTAGCAACAGGTACCTTCCAGAGACCAACTGGTGATATGATGGGGATATCACAGGCATCAGCATCCAGGGTACTGCACCAGTTCCTGGATGCCATGTCAGCACATGTCGGTGATCATGTATATTTCCCCAAATCCCGAGAGGTATTGGCCAGCAATATGCGTCTCTTCCAGCAATTAGTGGAATACCCTGTGGTAGTGGGTGCAATAGACTTCACGCACATACGCATCAAAGCACAAGCCGGTGAGTGGGGTAGGGTCTACTTCAACCGCAAGTGCTTCCCCTCCATCAACTGCCAGGTCGTGTCTGATGTTCAGGGCATAATACTGAATGTGTGTGCTGGCTGCTCTGGAAGCTACCGTGATTCCCATATCTGGCATCTGACGCAGCAGTACCAGATATTTGCTAATGGGGACATCCCACATGGTCACCTAGTGGGGGATGCTGGCTATGCATTGGAGCCGTGGTTGATGACTCCCATCAGAAATGCACACACACCTGAACAGGAACGCCATAATGAGGCACACGCACAAACACATAATGTAATCGAGCGTGTGTTTGGGCTGCTCAAGTCACGGTTCCGGTGCCTGGACTCATCTGGTGGAGCCTTGCAGTTCTCACCAACTACATGTACCCAAATTGTCATGATATGTGCTATGCTACATAATATGATCCTGCGAAAACAGCTACAGCAGGACCAGCATAGGCCCGGGCCAAACAGCCCCCCACCATTGTCAAGGCCATCACAGGCAGAGCGTGACTCAGAGGAGGAACAACCTGAGCCTGCCCCAGTAGGCAGAAAGAGGCATGCTCAGTATGCTTTGGCCTTGCCAAAGAGGCAACCCATAGCACATACACTGGCTCAGTAGGAACTCTGGAAATGATACCTCTCTCTGACTTGCACAAATAGTAAAAGGGATGCCTAAGTTGACACTACCTGCTTTCAAACATGTACAGGGAGTGTAGTATGTGCATCCAACCTAGGCAGCCCTGCAGAACCACCTGAGGCATGATTGCCATCTGTTAAGCAATATAAAGCAGTGCTAAACAGCATTTACCACAATGTAGTATATGCAAACAAAATCACACACACCAACTAGCACAACTGTGATCAATGTTGAGTAATATTGGGCAACGTCCAGCAATGTTGGTGAATATTGAGCAATGTCGGACAAGCCTGGTCTAAGTAGGGCATAGCTGAACAAAAGCCAACATGCTCATATTTGTTTAACTGGCCCTTAAGCAGTCTGGTCTGCACAGTATGAAAATATAAAGCAGTGATGGGCCTTGAACCCAAGATACTGTACACTACAGTCAAAGTACTGAACCACTAAACCATGACAGTATTGCAGTGGTCAGCCTGTATGAAGGAATGTTGATAAGTCTATGCAAAGTATCTCATGCAAACCCTGCAGGCACAGCATAATCCCTGTCGAGTTATGACACAAAGGTGAGTCCTGCAGTAAGAAAACCTGACTTCCAACACACACAGTGTAAATGTTAATATTGGTCATGTTTACACACATCAACAAATGTAGTGGACCTCAGATAGCAACATACTGAAAGGTCACACTGGGCATGCTCACACACTTGAATAAATGAGACAAATGTCAGGCAACAAAACACGGAAAGCCTGAACTGGGCATGCTCACACACTTTGGCCATGTCTGAGTACAGCAGTGGGCCACACATATCTGGCAGTTGCATGTGTTAACCCAGGAACCTCTCACTATCCAGCAATCTGCCCTGTGCTCACAGTTATATGACAACAGACACATATATAATATAGTGGAACCGTGTCATAATCAAATATGTTCTGCAGATACCTAAGTTGTTCATAGAAACTGTAAAGCAAAGACGATAAAGACCTGCAAACAGTATCAGCAATAAACATTGTGCATCCCAAACATTAGCATAGGTTCAGAGGTCGATACTAGGCTATCTGCGCTAGGGCATGTGCAAGCCTAGCCAGAGAGTGTTTGGCATTCGCAACCCTGTCAGATTACTACACTGTGTGTGTGAATAGTAGGTCACACAAGATAGCCCATGTACGTTTAGGCTAGTGTGCCTCTGTCTAGCAGGGACACAGAAGCTATCCCAGGGGTAAACATACGATCACCCATTCAGTCATCAAGATTTCTCCTTTAGGTGGACAGTGGGTGGCTCTGCCTATGTGAAACTGGGATTTCAATCCGGAGTGAGTGGAGGCTCTGGGATAAGAATCTGTCCCTCCAGCATGTTCTATTAACATCTGGGCTGAGGTATATGTCCCTGGAGTGTGTAGCTCCAAGGGAGTCGGATATCCTGAGTTGGATCCGAGTAGGTGGTGAGCGACTGAGTAGAGCTGGAGTTACTACATCTGAACTGTGCAGGGCATCCATGCATGTGAGTCCCTAGATCTGCTTGGTGAGGAACTTCTGTGGCCAGTACAGTTGCTGCAGGTGTCGGGTAAGGTACACCCCAAATGTGGCATTGTAACCAAGCATGGTTGTGATGAGTATAGGGGCACAATGACCTCACTCGGTCTAGATGTGAAACCATATGGGATAAAGTGGCCTATATAGAAGGTATGTCCAACCACTTTGGCAATGTGATTGTCAAAGACGATAGTACGAACAAGTCACGTCCCCAAACCCCTAACAACTCCTACTGTATGTAATGGTGTACTACCTATGTGGTAATGTGTGGGAATGTTGTTATTCCCAAAGGGGATGACTATGCAATTAATGGCATTTAGCTGTAGGCCATGGCTCAGGCACCAGTCATCCATCTCTGTGAGACCCTGTTTGAGTATGTATGTGGCAGCTGGAGAGTTGATTATGGCACCCAGTTTGCAGTCAAGTGCGAACATGGTCAGCCATATTCCCCCTGTGGTAGCCTGTATGTCAGACAAATATATACTGAACAAGTGAGGTCTCAGGACCGAGCCGTGTGGGATGCCATGTGTAACTGGTGTATAGTCAGACATGGTACCTGCAATTCTGACCATGTGGGTACTATCCCTGATCCAGGTAGCAATCCATTGTGTGATATATGTGTCCATATCGATGCTGGTGGGCCTATGTATAATGGCCCAGTGGGTTATTGTGTTGAAGGGTTTTGCAAGTTTCAGGTAGGCTGTGTGGACAACCATCCCTATGTCGATGGACCTGTTAACCGTTTAAAGAATACAAACAGGTTCACGAGGCAAGATCTGCCCACAACAATGCTGAAATGTGTAGGACACATTGTCTGTAGGTTCCCGATGTCCATGTGTATGAGTCCCATGACAATACGCTCCATAGCTTTGCAGAACTGGCTAGTTAGGCTTATAGGGCAATATTGTCTGTGGTCCGTTGTGGCACCAACTCTGTGGAGTGGGACCACTGTCACTGTACGCCATTCCTTGGGTACATATCTTGTAGTAACTCCGATATTGATCAGTGATGTAATGTAAGGGTTACGTCTGTCATGAAGCTCATGTAAGATGCAGGCCAGGACACCGTCTGGTCCTATTGATGCTGTGATGTACACTTTGGGGAGGGCAGCACTCACCTGTTACTGTGTGATGTCAGGGAGGTTACACTCTGTTGGGATGGATAGTTGCTCCTTAGGGGGAATGGGGGGAGACATCTGCACTGAACCTGTTTGCCAGGATGTTGGCAATGCCAGTGGGTTCAGGGTAAGTTTAATCAGTAGGCAGTAACTCACAACATATCAGTGAGTGTTCACCCAGGTTCCTGACATAACTAAAGAAGGCCGTGTGATAGTCCTATGTGTCTGGTGCAACTGTCCGGTAGAAGCGGCCCTTAGAAAACTTCATGAGTGATCATAGCTGTCTGCTAGTACAGATCACAGATGCCTTCCCCATCTAGGATTGTGCTCTATCATGTAGTAGCTCCCTCCTGATGTTGTACAGCTTATTATTGGCTGGGGTCTACCAGACAGGTCCCCTGCCATTGGAGGAGTGAGTCCTGTTGTTATTTGGGATAGCACAATCCATACAGTCCACTAGGTGTCCATAGAATATGTATGTAAAGGATTCAGCAGTCTGAGCCGTATATGCCACTGTCTCAGGGTCTCTGAAAAATACCACCTTGCTTTGGTGAAGTGAGATGTTGGCTCATGAGATGTTCACCAAGATTACCCAGGATGGGTTTGTGGAGGGTATATGTATGTCCAGTGAGATACATGTATGTTCTGACCTTACTAATGAGGAGTATATCGCTGGTGTGGAACATAGAGTCCCCATGTTGGTGATGATCAGGTCCAATATGTACTCCCCCTTGTGGCTGTGCTGACTGGTTGTGCCATAGCATATGAGTCTACAAATTGTAGTGACTGTTGGGCGAGGGTGTTGGGGCTTGAGTAGTATCCTCAGTCAATATTTGTGTATTTGAAGTCACCCAATATAATGGTGTTTGTGGAGACCTTCATATTCTCCATAGTTCCCATGAAAGCCAAGTGTGGTTCCTGAGTTTGGGAGGGGGGTCTGTAGCAGGCAAGAAACTGAAAGGCAGTTTTGCACAATGGTAGTTGTATATGTATGGTCGGTGATGCTTTGTGCAGTGCTACTAACCCGGAGGTGTGGTATCTGTGATGTATATGTATACTCCCTTTAGTTCCAAGTCTTGTGGTTAGAAAGCATGGTAAGAAACATAATCTGGCAGTGCTGTTGTGCATAAGTGAGCCTGAACCAGGCATCTGTTAGTGCACAGATATCGCTATCTTCCATACTGAGGAGAGTCCTGAGTGGCCTCAATATGAGGGTAACACATCTGGTGTTGAGCAGCATTACCTTTAGTTTCATTTAACCTGTAATGTCTTTGGAAGTGGTTTTGTCTTCTGAGCCCTGTTTAAAAAAGGCACTATGGTGGTAGCAAGAGCCTTAGCCAGCATTCGAAAGTCCAAGGGTGACAGGTGCAAGCTGTCCATAGTGAAGCTACGTGGCATGTTGAGCATGTCACCACAGACTGACAGACACTGTATCCCCTATGAATGACACCAATTTGTTATCCAACTGTTAAACGTGATATGTTTGTCTCTATACTGTGACATCATAATTGGCGGGTGTAAGATGCTAGACATGGTCAGGGTCATACTAGCCTGGGCTACACGATCAGAGTGTTCCTCCATATATCATGTCATGTGGTCCAGGGAGTAATGTCTAAGGTTTTATGCACCAGCATGGACAATGATGGTGCCAGTCCTGTACTTGCTTTGGAGTGACCTGACTGCATGTATTATGTGGCAGATCCTGGCACCCGACAGACAGTCCAAAGTGACTATTCCTTTGTTTGGGCTGGTGAGTGGTACGTCAGTGTGTCTGACAATAAGTGTTGCCTATTGCAAGTGTATTAGGTGTGTTGTTTAGCCCGAAGGGCAGTGACTGTGTGGCACACTGACATTGTGAACTATGTGATATGTGGGTATTGCAGTGGGGTAGCACTTGTGTGTGTGTCTGCTTTGGAGGTCTCTGCTGCTTAGGCAGATTTCATTTACAGCATCCGAGTATGTCTATGTGTGATAATGTGATTTGAGTGCTGCCGCTAGAGGATATGTGAGACTGTGTGGTTACCTTCACCACCTGATAGACTGTGCCAGTCATGGGTCGAGAGAGTTCAGCACCCTGTATGTCTATATAGGTGCATCTCACACATATATCTGAGTTTGTCGGGATGAGGAGAAGGTTCTCTGTGTACATGAGGCAGATGTGACATTGTGTCAACATCACAATATTCACCAGCTGGACTGGAGAGTACAGATGAAACCGACCCCTGGACATGCCAGGATATTATGATGACATACTCTGTAGCCTGATCACAAAGGATCAGTAGGGTGTTAAGTGTGTAAAAGAGTATAGCAGGGATTAGTGCTCAGGTTCGTTGGTGTTTTGTAAAGAGTAGCTGAGAAGGAGTCCAGACTGAATCATGACACCTCCTTCAGCTATGTCATAAATAGCAATGTACACCCATATATGTCCTGAGTCAGGGCCAACTGTACCTGACTGACAATGCCGACATCCTGACAGACAGGTCCATATATACATACCCACCTCCCATTGACGATAGTCCATATCATCATAAAAGGAGTTATCACATGTAGAATGGATGAGCAGCTACTGCCAATGCCAAAAGCATGGCAGCAAGTGGAATACATTGATTCCCAATATGTGTCATGCATAAACTACAGAACAAACAGACCCTGCACCTGAACAGTCAGCTGAGCCTCACCCCCTACACAGGATGTGGAACCTTTGAATGTGTTACAGCAACATATGGCACTCCCCACAAGTGTTGGTGCACAACACACCATGGAAAGTACAGTCCAGTACGCCTATGAAGTCTGATCTGCAAGGTTATGGAGTCTATCATGGTTGAAGTCATAAACAGAGCTATTGGAAGATGACATACACACAACCTTACCAACTGTGGTATGTTCATGTGCAGATCATGATTACCAAACATGCTAGACTGTTTGCAAGGCAGCCACCCAGGACATACATCACTGAACACAGCTACACATGTCTCACATAGACTTTGAATAGTCCTTTATCAGCATCCCAAACACATGTAGTATCCACAAAACTGACAAGCTGTGCATAAATATGTGTTGATATATGAAGGAATCTCAATGTGTCCACAGATAGATCACAAAAGGTAAGGATTATGAGGTGCTGTTCAAGCTGTTGACACCTGCTGACCCACATGGACCATTCCTGGAATGGCATAAAACAATGTGTACACACATCACCATGTCCAGTCTGATGATGTCACCATCCTATAAATACAGCAGGAGAAGGGAAACCAGCCAGTAAAGCAAATAGCACACTGTGTTAATGCGTCTCTCTCTAGTATCATAACATAATTAGGTAGGGGTTTGAATCTTGCAAACACTGACTGTGTGTGTATATATGTGCAGTTTGTTTTGAGAGGAGTGCCCTTTTTGGAGACTGGGAAAACTCACTAAAAGAGGTACATTCCTCTTTGGAAAGTCTGATGATGTCACCATCCTACAAATGCAGCAGGAGAAGGGAAACCAGCCAGTCAAGCAAATAGTGGGCCGTGTTATTTCGTCTCTCTGTAATATCATAACATAGTTAGGTAGGGGTTTGAATTCTACAAACACTGACTGTGTGTGTGTGTGGGGGGGTGTGTGTATGTGTGCAGTTTGTTTTGAGAGGAGTGCCCTTTTTGGATACTGGGAAAACTCACTAAAAGAGGTACATTCCTCTTTGGAAAGTCTGATGATGTCACCATCCTACAAATGCAGCAGGAGAAGGGAAACCAGCCAGCCAAGCAAATAGTGTGCCGTGTTATTGCATCTCTCTGTAGTATCATAATATAGTTAGGTAGGGGTTTGAATTCTGCAAACACTGACTGTGTGTGTGTGTGTGTGGGGTGGGGTGTATGTGTGCAGTTTGTTTTGAGAGGAGTGCCCTTTTTGGAGACTGGGAAAACTCACTAAAAGATGTACATTCCTCTTTGGAAAGTCTGATGATGTCACCATCCTACAAATACAGCAGGAGAAGGGAAAGCAGCCAGTAAAGCAAATAACGCGCCATGTTAATTCGTCTCTCTCTAGTATCATAACATAGTTAGGTAGGGGTACTGACTGTGTATGTGTGTGTGTCTGTGTGTGTGTGTGTGTGTGTGTGTGTGTGTGTGTGTGTGTGTGTGTGTGTAGTTTCCTTTGAGAGGAATGCCCTGATGATGTCACCATCCTACAAATACAGACGGAGAAGGGAAACCAGCCAGTAAAGCAAATAGCGTGCCGTGTTAATGCATCTCTCTCTAGTATCATAACATAGTTAGGTAGGGGTACTGACTGTGTTTGTGTGTGTGTGTGTGTGTGTGTGTGTGTGTGTGTGTGTGTGTGTGTGTGTGTGTGTGTGTGCAGTTTCCTTTGAGAGGAGTGCCCTGATGATATCACCATCCTACAAATACAGAAGTAGAAGGGAAACCAGCCAGTAAAGCAAATAGCGCACCATGTTAATGCGTCTCTCACTAGTATCATGAAATAGTTAGGTAGGGGTTTGAATCCTGCAAACACTGACAGTTTGTTGATGCGGTGTGGGTTTTGGTTGTACTATGGTAGGACATATTATGATTAAAACAGTAAGCGCATTGCACACAGCAGGTATCTGCGTGGCAAGTATATATGTGTACATGTCCCCTCAATCAGTACATAGGTGTGAAGCCTGCATACTACATGAATACATCTGTTTCCATTGACAGGTGCCACTGTTTCTCAGATCGTAGGTCACATAAGTATGTATGTGACAAAGCGTCCACTGTTGTGATCTGTGGCCAAGGTCATCTATGCCACACACACAAATGAAAGTTACTAAAGAGTAGTGTGAGTGAGGGTATATGCCTGGGGTATACGTCAGACATGTTCATACACAGCAACGACTGGCAATAATGGACAGTCTGTATAGGTGTACAACTGCCTTGTGGATATGCATTCAGGCCTCTAATGCCTTATGTGATACAATGAGGGACTCCACAATACCTATGGATATGTGGATACCAAGGGACACATGACATAACACGAGGCTGTATGTACACATTGGTACCCAACATACATGTTGAGGTCTACCATTGATGTGGTACTGACGGGATAGTATGTATAGTAAATGTGGATGACTATGCCATAGCTGGCTTACTGCTATACAGCATGTATCAGACAACAGGTATCTGTCTGTATGATACCCTTGTGTAGGATATGCGTCCCATCCAGGGAATGCATTGAAGGCCAACGCATGCATTTCCAGATGTGGATGGACACATCCCTAGTGTGTTTGCATGTACCTAAGGGGGCTATATGCCAAACAGGTGTGGTCCCAGGAATGGGAGGCAGTCAATACCACTGGTTAGTGTTAGAGTATAGTACCGGAAGGATCCAGCTGTTACTGAGTTCCCTACAACTGTGTGTCATTTGTCAGGACATCATCCAATGATTGCTTATAGACATGCTGTTGAGGTTGTGTATACTACCAGACCGCAAATCCTTGACAGATATTAACAGTATCACCCACAGTATAGTGTCAACCCATGTCATACACACATGTGGACCCATGTTAGTACATAACTGTAGTAGAATGCATACTGGCCATTGAAAGTTACTATGAGATGTTAACAATGTGTACAACAGGGTATGCCACATATCCCATATGTCTACCATGCACGTACATGCAGACAGTGTGCACCCACCATGTTCACAGATGTACACTTGCTAATTTGTACTGCACACATCACACACATACTGTCCACTCACTAACACATGCTGGCAACACATTACACTTCAGCCAAGTGGCACATGGGTGGACAATACATACTCAGACCTAGCAGTGGTGTAAACAATGCTACATTGACAATCAGAGCTTTGATGCATAATGCCTGCTCAGACATACCTACAAGGATGTCATTACACTTTCCGGTTGACAACTTGCTAATATTGCTACACTGCTATAATGTCACCCTGTGCACCAGCACCATGTTAGCCTGTTCCTGCATTAATGTTACAGATGACAGGAGGCGACACAGGTATCATCATATGCACAGGGTGTATTGTTGTTTGCCAGAGCCTGACATTGACCCATCCAATCGACATGTCTCTGTGTGTGTGTGTGTGTGTGTGTGTGTGTGTGTGTGTGTGTGTGTGTGTGTGTGTGTGTGTGTGTGTGTGTGTGTGTGTGTGTGAGGGACAACAGTACAGCATGGGCCAACTTTGATGTAATGTGTGTGTGTATGTGTGAGCCCTAGTTGTTTGGTTAATTTGTGTGTGTCTGCATGCACACAGCTCCACCATGTGGCTGCCATATATGGTAGTTTGTGGGACAGCCACAGACTGTACCTGCTAGGCTGTACAGGTCACTGTCTCCGGCCACGGACACAGTACCTATGCCTGGCAGGGGTGCTACGGACAGTATTGGGTACCAACCCCGACTGGGTACTGTCATCAGAGGCAGAGGTATGATGACTGGACCCATGTCCCTGCTGGGACTGGCCAGAGCCACGTGCACGTGGTCTATTGGGATGGTCAATGGACAGGCCAACCCCAGCATGGCTGGGGCTGGCACTGCCACTTTGGGAGTGGCTGTGAACTGTGGGCTGTCTGCAACGACTGCCAGCTGTTGCTGTTGCTGGCATGTGTCTGCGTCGACATTGCAACCATCCCGCATGGTCTTGGCTCATGGAAGACATATTGTGGAGGGCATCTACTGTCTCCCCCCCAATGTCTATCAATGACCTTGGTGTAATGGCACTGGCAAGGTAATGGATGCTGTCATTGATAGCAGTGTAATGGGCCCTCTGCGCTCCCTAAGTCCCTGTCTGGTGTACCATTCCATACGTGCCTGAGCCTGCATTACAGCCCGGAACATACTGGACATTGTAAGACCTGTGAGGACACATCTGCCAGGGGCAATATGACCAGCGGTGCTCCTCCGAGAACCCCTGGACCTCTGCCTATGTGGTACCATTCCAGGAATCCGACTATGGCTGCTGTGAGGGGATGCAAGTGCCATGGGTACCACACTCTCCTGGTCAATGCCAACTGTATGCTGTCCCTCACCTATGACCATTAGTGAGGAAGAATGTATTGACAGTATGAGTGTGCACATAGATGGGGTTGAACACTGTGTACTGACGATTGACAGACAAACAACAGACCCTGTCAAACCTTCCTGTGCCAGAATACATGTCTCATCATCACCACTATTCATGACAGTGGCTTCAGGTTCCCTGCTGCTTTCGGTCACCCCTAACTCAGCACCTGTGAAAGGAGAACAGGAAACACACTTTACAGTCTGCACATGATGCATGCACACATGGACACATGCACACATGCACACATGAACACATGAACACATGCACACATGCACACATGAACACATGCACACATGCACACATGCACATATGCACACATATACACTCCTCACTACAGTACACACACACACACACACCAGCAATCCAACACATACTCTATAGTGGGTGAAGGTGGGTGTCAGTATCACTAGGCAAACAGTCACCACACATGTGTCAGCATGCAGAATATGTGTTGCACAAGACCATGCAGTGCAAATGTAGGCGCCTCTATTTCATGGCAGTGTACATGGCTTTGATGCAACTGTGTAGTTGTTCAGTGATTGGCTACACCCTGGAAAATAATGTGTACCTGGACACAACATTGCTGTGCAAGTATTATCAGCTCTGCAATGCCCTGTGCACCATCACTCACAGGTATACATGCCATGGCTGCACGTGTTATCTGTCTGACACATAGATTTCCATGTCTGAGTACAGTGTCTTTGTCCATAGCAGATAATAGTGGTCACAGGTGTAGCACATGCATGCTATGTACACACACGGGATGAGTGGTGCATGTTGACCTGAAGGAATCCCAATGCTCGACATGCCCAGTGTACAGTGGTTATGGTGAGTGTGGGACATATTGCAGATATGTTGGTGCCAGCCATGGCATGGCATGCTACATGACTGCAACATTAAACACCATACATACCCAATGTGTGTCATGTGACCTATACACCCACTAGCATTCCAGGACATATATGTGATACTTTGTTCGGTTGGCGACTGTTGTGCATATTGTGTATACTGGCATATGTAAGCACACACACAACATGCTATGCATATTGTGTATAGGTGCATATGTTTGCACACACACAACATTGTAGTACTGTGGTCACTGTAACTGGATGGGGTGTAGTACCCTGTGCCATCATCATCATGCATCTTGTGGTCACTCACAGCTACTAATGTGTGCAAGACCAACCAATGCCTAGCATGCTGTACCTGAACTGCAGTGCCGTGGCTACATTCACAATTACACAGCCACTTTGTACATGGGTGTGTGAGGTGCCCGATAGGGAGCATTGCCTAACATGACTGTGTTATGTGTTGAAGAGTGTTGCACAGCCCCATGATAGGCCTCTACCCCGAGGTACATCACGTGCATATGCATGACATGTGGGATACTGAAGTGTGACCTTACAGCGGGTGTGCAGTAATGCCAAATGTAGCATGTTTTTGTGTACTGCATATGATAAATGTGTTCTGTTGTGTACAGCTGTAGCAACTATGCATATCCAATGTGCAGTACAGTGTTGCACAAATGTGTCTGCTGCTCTGTGCATTGCATGTGATTGAGGCAGCTACTGCCTTTACTGAGATGTTTAATGTCTCACAGCAAACATGCACAGCATGCATTATGCATAGGTGTGTTATGTGTACATGGCCTACACCTCACCTATGACATGCACATGTCATTACCAATATTAAAATGGTAACATACTCACCAGCATGTATCGTCTGCCCTGCTGTCACACCAGATGGACCTATAAGAATATGACACAGTTTGTCAGTGGCCACAACTGTGGCATTGCTACTGTGAGTGTGCTAAACTACAGTAGAACAACAGTCAACAGTCACAGGTGTACAGATACTATTCCAAATATCAGTATTGCACACAATAGGCAGCACAACTGCTGAACACAAAGTACACATCTCACATATGCATATTCTAACAATACAGGTAACAGCAGTCTACAGCTAGGGCATATTACCTGCATGCTCCATGTCATCATGCTGGGTGGCTCCGGCCTCCATGATGACACATGTGTTTGCTGCTGTAGGCTAGGAGCCACTACGCTTAGGAGCAGCTCCTCCACTCTGGTGAGGGGGGATGTATGGCCACCCCACCACCTGTTGCAAGCTGTTGTCTAATAATATCAGACGCACGCCGCCAGACATGTCTAATTAAATCACTGCAGTGATGGCGTACCTGCTCATATGTCCGGTTATGCATGCCTATGTCATTTATCCAACAAACAAGATCTTGCCACAGTGCTGTACACTCATGCTGGTGCTGGCTGGCCCTGGAAAACAGCAGTGTATAGTGCTGCACCATGCTGTTGTGTATTTCCTGTTTCTCCACAGCTGTATATGAAGGATTGCGTTGATGAGCCATAGCCCTGGAAGACAATTAAACAATATGTGTGAGCAAGTCATGTGGCACACTTAACATTATTAAGTACAGATATCACTTAACTGCCATATATAGCATCTGTTTGTCTGTCAGAGGATACCCACGTTCAATACCACATATCAGTGCTCAGCCCACAACTGGCTGACAGTGCCTGCCACACTCCATATAACAAATTAGTATACACCAGTATACCTTGGTTTCCACTGGGATGGGTTCCCCTCTGTTGGTTCTGTGTTTGAGGCGTGGCCTGCACAGCTCAACAATTTGCTGCAGGAGGTCTCTGTCCACTCTATAGTGCTCCACTATCTCCAGCTCATGTAACCCCTGATAAGTTACCCTGGGTCTGTACACTCTTCTCCATCTCCTCACTGTGGGTTGTCCAGCAGCATTTCCATTGTCACCACCCTCAGCATGTTGCATATGTCGCCTTATAAGAACCATGGCAGCCCCTAACATTTCTTTGTCTCAGTAAAGCTTTTTCAGTTTTCACTTCTGTTAGCTTACTGCAGTGTCTGTTGTGAGAAACACAATGGACTGTTGTTTGCAGAGTTTTAAGTACTAGGCTGGGCTGGGCTATTGTACTGCCTGTGTAATTGTCTGATTCTGATTGCTTTCACCTGCTAGCTCTGCTAGTACTCTCTGGTAGCTTCCTACTATTTCTTGTTCTTCCTTTTTCCTTTCTGTTTCCTCAGGGGGGCAGCACTAAGTGCAAACACTCACAGCTCACACACACGCACACATGCTTCAAAAGCGTATTCGGGTAAAAGCACAAACTTGCACAACTCTTTAAACAGCCTTATACATGCTTACTCGTGCACTCACGCGCACACTCTGTCTTACTCGGGTTTACAGGCATGCACACGCATGCATACCTGCTCAGCAAGAAACTTTGGTGTTACAATGCACAACCTCACCACAGGGG